>NC_053025.1:291377695-291550715 GCF_003073215.2 Triticum urartu | reverse complement strand
TAAAGAAAGGCATGTAAAGGAAGTCACCGAGCCGGACATGATTATGAGCCGGCCGGGACTCTGTAGGCCACCAGGCGTCAACCCGTGTATATAAGGGGACGACCCGGTGGCGGTTTAGGACAAGAAACAACCAAGTCGATAACCAAGCCGGCGAGTTAAGCCTCTTGGAGATCAAAACTTCAGCAATACCAATCCCAACTAGACGTAGGCTTTTACCTTCGTCGTAAGGGTCCGACTAGTATAGGGCGAATTCGAGCTCGGTACCCGGGGATCCTCTAGAGTCGACCTGCAGGCATGCAAGCTTCCTAGTGTGATGTTCCTACGACTAAGTCCTCGCTCTAGGACATTTGCCGTGTCAACTCCACGACAAAAATCATATATTCCCTGAGGAGGTTCTACCATGTGGAAATGCTCTTTAATGGAACTTTCGTTTTAGCTGGTCGTGACCAAGAAACCATCGGCTTTGCTTGGTGGGCTGGGAATGCCAGACTTATCAATTTGTTTGGTAAACTACTTGGAGCTCATGTAGCCCATGTTGGATTAATCGTATTCTGGGCCGGAGCAATGAACCTATTTGAAGTGGCCCATTTCGTACCAGAAAAGCCCATGTATGAACAAGGGTTGATTTTACTTCCACACTTAGCTACTCTAGGTTGGGGAGTAGGGCCAAGGGGAAGTTCTAAATACTTTTCCGTACTTTGTATCTGGCATACTTCACCTAATTTCCTCCGTAGTCTTAGGCTTCGGTGGCATTTATCACACGCTTCTGGGACCCGAGACTCTTGAGGAATCTTTTCCATTCTTTGGTTATGTCTGGAAAGATAGAAATAAAATGACTACAATTTTGGGGATTCACTTAATTTTGCTAGGTCTAGGTGCTTTTCTTCTAGTACTCAAGGCTCTTTATTTTGGAGGTGTATATGATACCTTGGCCCCTGGGGGAGATGTAAGAAAAATTACCAATTTGACCCTTAGTCCCAGTGTTATATTTGGTTATTTTACTAAAATCTCCTTTTGGTGGAGAAGGGTGGATTGTTAGTGTAGATGATTTAGAAGATATAATTGGTGGGCATGTATAGTTGGGTTTTATTTGTGTATTTGGTAGAATTTGGCATATTTTAACCAAACCCTTCGCATGGGCTCGCCGTGCATTTGTATGGTCTGGAGAAGGTTACTTGTCTTATAGTTTAGCTGCTTTATCTGTCTTTGGTTTTATCGCTTGTTGTTTTGTATGGTTCAATAATACAGCTTATCCAAATGAGTTTTATGGACCCACCCGGCCAAAAGCTTCTCAAGCTCAAGCATTTACTTTTCTAGTTAGAGACCAGCGTCTTGGAGCTAATGTGGGATCCGCTCAAGGACCCACATGTTTAAGTAAATATCTAAGGCATTCCCCAACCGGGGAGGTTATCTTTGAAGGGGAAACTATGCGTTTTGGGACCTTCATGCTCCATGGTTAGAACCTCTAAGGGGCCCCAATAGTTTGGACTTGCGTATGTTGAAAAAAGACATACAACCTTGGCAAGAACGAAGCTCAGCAGAATATATGACCCACGCTCCTTTGGGCTCTTTAAATTCCGTGGGTGGCGTAGCTACCGAGATCAATGCAGTTAATTATGTCTCTCCTAGAAGTTGGTTATCAACTTCTCATTTTGTTCTAGGATTCTTCTTTTTTGTGGGCCATTTATGGCATGCAGGAAGAGCCCGAGCTGCTGTAGCAGGTTTTGAAAAGGGAATCGATCGTTATTTGGAACATATTCTTTACATGAACCCTCTTAACTAAGATTTTCTTATGTATACATGTTCTACTTTTTTATGTTCTGGCTCGGTTATTCCATCTAGCCGAGCCATTCATTCCTTTTTATGAAAGAAAGATAAGGGACAGAAAAAATGAAAGAAACAAACGTATTCAATAAGCAAAAGGAGAGAGAGGGATTCGAACCCTCGATAGTTCCTACAACTATACCGGTTTTCAAGACCGGAGCTATCAACCACTCATCCATCTCTCCACAGCCTAATCCTTTTTTTACTCCTACAAATAGAACATAGCCATATAAAAAATAAAAAGATTTATTAGCCTCTAGAAAGATATCAGATACAAGTTCCTTTTCGATATATCTCTGTATATTGTATACACGGATACAGGATCTGCTATACCCGCTTGTGAAATAAAGAGTAAATAATCTCTTCTCACCCCCATATCCAAATAAAAAAGCGGTTTAAGTAATAAATTTGAATTAAAGAGAAGAATCAATGGATTCATGATTAAACCCCTCCTACTTCTTGTATTTTTTTACAATTTTAGTTTAAGTGAGGGATCAAATATGTAGTCAACTTTATTTGATGGTAGCTTGGAGGATTAGAAATATGACTATTGCTTTCTAATTAGCTATTTTTGCATTAATTGTGACTTCCTCAGTCTTAGTAATTAGTGTACCCCTTGTATTTGCTTCTCCCGATGGTTGGTCAAATAATTAAAATGGTGTATTTTCCGGTACATCATTATGGATTGGACTAGTCTTTCTCGTAGCTATTCCGAATTCTCTCATTTCTTAAATTAAATTTGGTTAATATTTATTAACCCCATAAAAAAGAAATAATAAAGGCCATTTCTTCTAAAAAAATTAGAATAGTGAGACGTATTAAAACGCAATTTGCGTTTCGAATTGCTAGCTCTTCTCTTTCAGTATTATGAAATTCCATTCCCATTAGAATATTCATTGACAGATAATAAAAAAAGGAAAACTCTAATATAATAGAAAATGAAATGAAACGGTCGACCCAGGCGGATATACGCTATAAAATATATACCGTAGCGAGCGTAGTTAAATGGTAAAATATCTCCTTGCCAAGGAGAAGATACGGGTTCGATTCCCGCCGCTCGCCCGCTTAATTTATCGAAGTACAATGATAAAAAGTTTAGTCTAGTTAACTGTTTAACTACTTATATTAAATTAAGTATTAATCAGGTGTTAGTCTAGTGCCGTATCCCTTACTATCTTACCCTTCCTTTGCATCCCACTCAAAAAAGAGGGCGCTCCGGAGGCAGAAATAGAACTCGCCAACAGAGCTCCAAAAATTGGGTATTAACTGAGGCAAACAACAGGCAAACTCTTTTTAAAGGGAAGGGAGAGGTAGACTATCCCTTTCATTTCATTTTTATTTTCTGCAGGATAGGGAGAAACATTGCGCCTTCTTTTTTTTAAAGGCAAGTGACTTCGCAAACTGCTCAATTTTGCCCTCTAGGGCCGAGAACTAATGAATAAAAAAGGTTTGGATACGCCCCTCTACCATATCTAGAGAAATAGAATAGTCCTTTTATATAGACTGCTAAGTGCGGAGACGAGAATCGAACCCGTGACCTCAAGGTTATGAGCCTCGTGAGCTACCAAACTACTCTACTCCGCTCTGGAGTACCAGAAACTGGTGGACAAAAAAGGCTTGAACACAAGCCTCTAACATGTCTAGACAAATAGAATACTCCTTTTATACAGAATGGAGCGGGTAGCGGGAATCGAACCCGCATCGTTAGCTTGGAAGGCTAGGGGTTATAGTCGATGGTGGTTGATTATTTTTAATCTCTCTAATTCAAAACCGAACATGAAATTTTGATTTCATTCGGCTCCTTTATGGATATTCTCACCACTTAACATCTATGTCAGCTTTTCTATTTGAATGGAACCAAAGCTCTCCGCTTTCTAGATGATCCTTATAGAGTAGGAGATAGAAATTCTATCTAAATCCATCTAATCTACTTACTTCGTTACCTAATTTCATTCAAGAGATCCTGAGGAACAGAATTGGGTTTCCACCAAGCTGAAACAATATGCGGATGGTTCTAGTAAACCAAAACTATCGTTTTTTAGCTATTTGGCTTCCTTATTCCTTATTTTAAGAAGATTTAGTTACGATTGGAAATCAACTTTTTTGTATCTTCATCCATAGATCCTTTACTCATATTTTAAAAATTGGAATAGTTAATCCAATGCAAAATGATGCTTCGCGACTCTGTACTCATAATCCTATTTTTATTTTGGATGCAATTTAAATTAGTCTTTGGATACAAATCGCCAGAATGTATATTCTTCCTCAATATGCTATTGAGAGGAAAATGATTTAATCCTTTATAAGAACTAAAGTTTTCATCGGAATATAAAAATAAAAAACTTAAGGATGCCTTAAGTATATCATTTCAAATTCAGTTATTAATAGAACGAATCACACTTTTACCACTAAACTATACCCGCTACATTGTAGATTATGGTATAAATGGTACCCTTTGTCAAGGATAGCCATTTGACAAGAAGGCTAATTCCCCCTTATTGAATCAGATGGAGAAGGTTCATGACATTGAGCCGTTGGTACTTCTACTTCGATCGCTCGCCTTTACTTTAGGATTTAGATGGCCCCTCTGGTCTGTAAAAAAATCTTTTCTTACCATGCTAATAGCGCCTGAACCAAATGTATTTATTTTGATTAGGATCCTATTCTACGGTTATGACTACAATAATAATTATTTACTTTGCAAGGATGTAAGTGTGTCCGACTGCTAAATTTTTTTATTATTCCTACAATATAAACTAGGGGACATAGTGGGTAACGTTGTCCCTATAAATTCCTTTTTTCCTTTTCTTTTTTGTCCAGAATTGAACAAAAAAGAAATTATGGAAGATTTTTTCTTCCCCCATTAAGTCCGAGCCATAGAGTAAGAGTGACATGAGTTTTCCAAATTCATCATAGACTTTCCCTATGGCTAGATAGAAGTAAGCAGAAAAGAGTTGTAACTTAAAGAAAAAACGGAAAGGGCCGACAGATTTACCTTATGTAAAGAAGATCATAAAAGTCTCTGATTAGTCGACTCTCTGCATTTAACACTTTCCTCTCTCTCCTTTTTTCCACTGACTCAATTCTAGTTTATTAGATTCTTGTTCAAAAGAATGAAAAAAGTTCAATAGAACTAAGAACACATAAAAAATAGCATAGAGGATCAAGGCCATTACCAAAAGTTCCTCCCAAGGATCATATATCCTATTGGGTATCTGTTCCCCGCCTTTTCCCGCTAGGATCGGAAATCTTATATTTTCCATATCCATATACCGTTGAATCCTTGGGGATCCAGAATCCGCCTATTTTACTAGTCTTCGGAAACGGAAAACCCTGAACCAAGAAGAGTTGGATATGTTATGTAGGGTATGTTTTTTATTAATTTTATTTTGTGCTCTCAAGATATCGATATATACATATACAATATCTACATAATGTCTCTCTCTATCTCTATATTATATATATATATAATATGTACGTTATGCAGTAGACCCATAATGGGAAATCCAAGTGGCTAATTTTTGAATTAAATAAAAAGCCCTTTTAACTTAGTGGTAGAGTAATGCCATGGTAAGGCATAAGTCATCGGTTCAAATTCGATAAAGAGCTTTTTAAATTAGTGGTAGAGTAATCTCGTGCTAAGACGTAAGTCGTTGGTTCGAATCTGATAGAGTACTTTTCTACTAAATTGATTCACTTTTTTTCTTTGTTTTTGAAACTTTCTCTATATTTATAGAGAATTTTATGACTTAGTGCGGGATGGATGCATTTTTGGTCTGAACACTAAATGAAGCACGGAGAATTAATCTATAACAATCAACTAAAAAATCCTAGATGAAAACATAACAGAAAATTTGGAAAAACTCTTTGCTTTGGATCTATTTATACTTTTCGAGTATATTGACAATTCCAAAAAACTGCTCATACTATGATTATAGTATAATCACGAGCGGTTGTATATGGCCCTATCGTCTAGTGATGCCCCTATTGTCGAGTGGTTCAGGACATCTCTCTTTCAAGGAGGCATCGGGGATTCGACTTCCCCTAGGGGTAGGGAGTATTATGAAAGGAGGTTAATCATAGATTAGCAAAAACCCTAGAATGAATTCTTCCTGGGTCGATGCCCGAGTGGTTAATGGGGACGGACTGTAAATTCGTTGACAATGTCTACGCTGGTTCAAATCCAGCTCGGCCCAAACCAAAAATCTAGGGCTTCGTGAGTATGAACTAAATCCTTTTGTTTTTCTTCCATAAAATAAAATGTCTGATCTATAGAAATAAAAGATAAAGAAAAAAGGATTTTTTTTCTAATCCATATCTCTCTCATTCCTTCCTTACAAACAAAAGAGTTTTTCTTATTGAAGGCTGGATTATTATCCATTTTTAGTGATAAAAAATCACGACATACTAGTTATGTCACTCTCACTATACCCACATATAATATAATATGTGGGTATGTAGTATATGATTCGTCTATTTCTTAGAGTACGAAAGACGAATCGAATCTTCTTACAGTTCTATTTAAGAACGGGTATGCCATACACCCCACGGGGATTGTAGTTCAATTGGTTAGAGCACCGCCCTGTCAAGGCGGAAGCTGCGGGTTCGAGCCCCGTCAGTCCCGAACTAGGGTTCAATGAATGGAGAAATTGATATTTCCTTTTACCATCCTCATCTTAATTTCCTATTCCACTCTTATGGAATAGAGTACCGGTATTTTACCGAAATCCATACATAAATCGTATTCCCTTTTTATTTCAGACCTCTTTTCCCCATCTCACTTCTACTGCTTATTTGGATGTCTATGTGACCCATAGAAAGTTGGTCATATAATACATACATAATTGTATGTATAACTATAAGAAAAAAGAAGGGAAATTGTATAAGATTAAGAAAGTATAAGATTAAGAAAGCTCGTGGGTTAGAGATATAGAAAATAAAAAGTAGAAAAGGATTAAAAAAGAGGGAATTCCTAATCCAATCAAAAAACCCATTTTGGTCTTAGTGTGGATAGAGGATCTTCCTATGTTATACTATATAACTCTCATCCATGAATTGATTGATAGATCCGATATTCATAATATTGAATTGATTCAGTATTATCAGAATGCAAGCCCTACCCTTGAATTTACAAGATACCCCTTTTCCCTCTCCATGGGATTACATCCTGAGTTATTGTGAAAATAAAAAATAAAGAGGTTATGGAAGTCATTATTCTCGCATTTATTGCTACTGCACTGTTCATTCTAGTTCCTGCTTCTTTTTTACTTATTATTTATGTAAAAACAGTCAGCCAAAATAATTAATTGGAATTCCAATTAATAACTGAAGAAATTAAAAAGGGATTAAATAAAAAATCCAAGTCTTAAATGAGAGGATCTGGTTGGAATCTTAAAGTGTGGTAGAAAGAACTACATATAGTTTTTTCTACGGCACTTTAGATTCTTTCTATTATATTATCTTTGAATCTACATAGAATAGATTAGTAGATTGAAATAGTTAAGTAGTCTAATTCAATTTCTTTTTTCATTGCATCCACTTAATTTCAATCAGGTCAAAATAAAAAATCTAAGACAATTCTTGACCAAAGAATCCATGGAAGGAAAGAAAAATAATATTAAAAATAGACTATAGTAAATAGTAAAAGGAAATGGAAAATGTGTGATATGCCGTGAATAGTTCCGTGGAAGAAAGTCTAATTTTCTTATGTATGGAACTTTTTTTAACCATTCGTCATTTCTAGTAGAAATTCTGAATTGGTATAATGGCTCTTTCTTACATTACAACTTACAATACAAGAGTTTCTTACAGGAGTGAAACAAAACTAAAGAAAAAGATTAAAGAATAACGTTTGACAAAATGATTAATGCAAAATGATCCATTAAAGAAAAGAATTGATACAACAATTTGATTACTTAATCAATTAGTAGTATCCCTAGAGTCCACTCCTTCCCCATACTACTAGTGAAAGAGAAAATGTAAAGACTACCATTAAAGCAGCCCAAGCGAGACTTACTATATCCATCTAAATTATGTCTCCTATTTCTATGAAGGGATTATTCTACTATTGATCAATAATCATAGTGGAATCAAGGGTACAGAGTCAAAAAGGGATTCTGCCCTAAGGCCATGGATCAATCAGTTCAAGGAATTTACTCCTAACAAATTCTTATAGGAATTCTGGTAGAATTAGAGAGCATTAAAAATAGGATACTATAGCCCTTTTTTCCTTAAAAAAGAAAGAGTACGGGAATGATGTCCTGAATAGAAGAAGCGGGGATATGAAGATTTTTTATTCCTTTTGTTACTCTTTTTTTAAGCAAAGGACGCCCGAATATACCATAAAATTATCGATAGATAAGTATTTATTGGATACCTACCTTACCTAATGTTTATTTTTGACCTAAACCCTGCAGCCTTGCTTTGTACCATTCTATGAAAGAATGAAGAGATTTTATCCATAACACAACTCCTAAATTGATTTTTGATCGACCTATTTAATCTGATTCTCGTTAGAATTAAGTAGTCCTTACTTTAGTGTATGTAGGTAACATAAGATGTACGAGAAAAAAATGTATAATAATTAGTAAGTCTAGATATTCTTTTGTGGAGTCCCTTCTTGAATCTTAGATTGAAAAAAAAGAATACCCCTTAGAGACCCTTCTTTGGATACCAAGATTTCTGACATCTTATCCTCGTATTTTAAAATTATCAAATCAAATCTCAATTAATAACCAATTCAAATTCATATAATAAAAGAATAAGGAAACACTACCTCGCCCCTATTGATAACCATTTTGTCCACTACCGTCAAAACAAACCCTAACCCTAGTTTGAGGATAGAACTATGGTATGGTTTCTCTAAACCCAATATCGGCAGGCCCAGTTACTCTCTTGCCCGAACTTATGCAAAGTAAAAATTTATCGAATTCGATCAGCACTATAAAAAAACCCTAAGTATTTTATTGATCAGGCGGCACCCAGATTTGAACTGGGGATAAAGGATTTGGAGTCCCCTGCCTTGCCGCTTGGCCATGCCGCCAAAAAATCCGATCAAAAATCTAGAAAACAACAAATATTCTTCCACATTTTCTTACGAAAAGCCCCTTTTATTTTGAATATAATTCTACTTACTTTTTTCGAATCTTTTTCAAAAAATCTATTCCTGCTTTTTTTGATCCAGTTTCTATTATTCTCCTCGATAGATTCTATCTTAAAAAATACATTGTTAACACAATAAAACTTCCCATTTCTTTCTATTGAGATGAAAAAGAAGAAAAAGTGGATTTCTATTCACAGGCTGCAAAATTCAGAATAAATTGGAACCGTTAACTAGAATTCTCTTTTTTTATTGCAGTAGTGAACTACTCTTAAATCGGTATTATCTCCCCCCCTTCAATGGCATAATGAAATATTATGGCTTTATGCTTAGTCTGTTTATAGGTAAACTTTAGGTCCGAACAACATTATTATCCAAAGATCCCCTTTATGTACATATCTCTATGGGGAATCATGCTTTAATTTTTCAAAGTATTAAATTAAATATCTTGAATAAAAAAAGGGAATTTGCTCTGATATAGAGTATAACCTGACTATCTTGGCCTACCCAAATGAAATTACGATAAAAGAAAAGCATGGATATGGGGAGAGGTGGATAACTAGATTGGCATGTACTTAAAAAAGGGACTTACTTTATTTTAGAATTCCACATTGAAATACTGAATTTTCTAGTAATTATACTACTCCGATCCGAAATAAAAAAGAACCCTCAAATTATTTTGAGAAATTAAAGTAAGCACGCTATTCTAAATCGAAGTAAAGTCAAACTTTCTAGTATATTATATTATGACTTTATTACATTCATAGAAAGGAGATAAAATGAGAAATCTTTGCCATCCAATCTGATTAGAATATCATAACATAAAGTATAAGTGGCAGAATTTTTTTAGGAATGTTTTATCAATTCATTTTCATTTCATTTGTACCCCTGGCAAACTCGAACTTTCGTCCAAATGGTCTCTATTCATATGTATGAAATACATATATGAAATACGTATGTGGAGTTCCCTAGAATTTCATGTGATTCAGTAAACAGAATATAGATTGCATGATTGCTAGATCGATCCAGAGGGATTGATGAAGAGTGAGCTGATAATGGAATTTTTCTTTGATAAACAGGAAACTTAAGATTAAGATGCTCCGGAATGGAAATGAGGGAATGTCCACAATACCCGGATTTAGTCAGATCCAGTTCGAGGGATTTTGTAGGTTCATTAATCAAGCCTTGGCAGAAGAACTTGACAAGTTTCCAACAATTAAAGATCCAGATCACGAAATTGCATTTCAATTATTTGCGAAAGGATATCAATTGCTAGAACCCTCGATAAAAGAAAGAGATGTTGTCTATGAATCACTCACCTATTCTTCCGAATTATATGTATCTGCGAGATTAATTTTTGGTTTCGATGTGCAAAAGCAAACCATTTCTATCGGAAACATTCCTATAATGAATTCCTTAGGAACCTTTATTATAAATGGAATATATCGAATTGTGATCAATCAAATATTGCTAAGTCCTGGTATTTACTACCGCTCGGAATTAGATCATAAGGGAATTTCTATCTACACTGGCACTATAATATCAGATTGGGGGGAGATCGGAATTAGCAATTGATAAAAAAGAAAGGATATGGGCTCGCGTGAGTAGAAAACAAAAGATATCTATTCTAGTTTTATCATCAGCTATGGGTTCGAATCTAAGAGAAATTCTAGATAATGTTTCCTACCCTGAAATTTTCTTGTCTTTCCCGAATGCTAAGGAGAAGAAGAGGATTGAGTCAAAATAAAAAGCTATTTTGGAGTTTTATCAACAATTTGCTTGTGTAGGTGGGGACCTGCTATTTTCGGAGTCCTTATGCAAGGAATTACAAAAGAAGTTTTTTCAACAAAAATGTGAATTAGGAAGGATTGGTCGACGAAATATGAATCGGAGACTTAATCTTGATATACCTCCGAACAATACATTCTTGTTAGCACGAGATGTATTGGCCGCTACGGATCATTTGATTGGAATGAAATTTGGAACAGGTATACTTGACGATGACGATATGAATCACTTGAAAAATAAACGTATTCGTTTGGTTGCGGATCTGTTACAAGATCAATTTGGATTGGCTCTTCGTCGTATACAACATGCAGTTCAAAATACTATTTCATATGTCAATCGAAACCGACTCCCCAAACTTTGGTAACTCCAACTTCAACTTCAATTTTATTAATAACTACTTATGAGACCTTTTTTGGCACATACCCGTTATCTCAAGTTTTTGATCAAACGAATCCATTGACACAAACTGTTCATGGGCTAAAAGTGAGTTGTTTAGATCCTGGAGGGTTGACGGGGAGAACCGCAAGTTTACGGAGCCGACATATTCATCCGAGTCACTATGGGCATATTTGTCCAATTGACACGTCTGAAGGAATCATTGTTGGACTTACTGGATCCTTAGCAATTCATGCGAGAATTGATCACTTGTGGGGATCCATATAGAGTCCGTTTTATGAAATATCTGCTGAGAAAGAAAAAGAAAAAAAAGAGAGACAGGTGGTTTATCTATCACCAAATAGAGATGAATATTATATGATAGCAGCAGGAAATTCTTTGTCTCGAATCAAGGTATTCAGGAAGAACATGTTGTTCCGGCTAGATACCGTCAGGAATTCTTGACTATTGCATGGGAACAGATTCATGTTAGATGTATTTTTCCTTTCCAATATTTTTCTACTGGGGGTTCTCTCATTCCTTTTATTGAGCACAATGATGCGAATAGGGCTTTAATGAGTTCTAATATGCAGCGCCAAGCAATTGTGCTTTCTCGGTCCGAGAAATGCATTGTTGGAACTGGATTGCAACGCCAAACAGCTCTAGATTCGAGGGTTTCCATTATAGCTGAACGCGAGGGAAAGATCATTTCTACTGATAGTCATAAGATACTTTTATCAAGTAGTGGGAAGACTATAATTATTCCTTTAGTTAACCACCGCTGCTCTAACAAAAATACTTGTATGCACCAAAAACCCCGGGTTCCACGGGGTAAATCCATTAAAAAGGACAAATTTTAGCAGAAGGAGCTGCTACAGTTGGGGGCGAACATGCTTTAGGAAAGAACATATTAGTAGCTTATATGCCATGGGAAGGTTACAATTTTGAAGACGCGGTACTAATTAGTGAACGTTTGGTATATGAAGATATTTATACCTCTTTTCACATCCGGAAATATGAAATTCAGACGGATACGACAAGCCAGGGCTCCGCTGAAAAAATCACTAAAGAAATACCACATCTAGAAGAACATTTACTCCGCAATTTGGACAGAAATGGAGTTGTTAGGTTGGGATTCTGGGTAGAAACTGGTGATATTTTAGTAGGTAAATTAACGCCTCATATAGCGAGCGAATCATCTTATATCACGGAAGCTGGATTATTACGGGCCATATTTGGCCTTGAGGTTTCCACTTCAAAAGAAACTTCTCTGAAATTACCTATAGGTGGAAGAGGGTGCGTTATCGATGTGAAATGGATCCAAAGGGACCCAATCGACATAATGGTTCGTGTATATATTTTATAGAAACGTGAAATCAAAGTTGGGGATAAAGTAGCCGGAAGACATGGGAATAAAGGGATCATTTCCAAAATTTTGCGTAGGCAAGATATGCCCTATTTGCAAGATGGAACACCCGTTGATATGGTCTCCAATCCCTTAGGAGTACCCTCCCGAATGAATGTGGGACAAATATTTGAAAGCTCGCTCGGATTAGCGGGGATCTGCTAAAGAAACGTTATAGAATAGCACCCTTTGATGAGAGATATGAGCAAGAGGCTTCAAGAAAACTTGTGTTTTCAGAATTATATGAAGCCAGTAAAGAAACAAAAAATCCATGGATATTTGAACCCGAGTACCTGGGAAAAATCAGAATATTTGATGGAAGAACAGGCGACCCCTTTGAGCAACCTGTTCTAATAGGGAAGTCCTATATCTTAAAATTAATTCATCAAGTTGATGAGAAAATTCATGGGCGTTCTACTGGGCCCTACTCACTTGTTACACCACAACCGGTTAGAGGAAGAGCCAAGCAAGGGGGACAACGAGTAGGAGAAATGGAAGTTTGGGCTTTAGAAGGATTTGGTGTTACTCATATTTTACAAGAGATACTTACTTACAAATCTGACCATCTTATAGCTCGCCAAGAAATACTTAATGCTACGATCCGGGGGAAAAGAATACCTAATCATGAGGATCCTCCAGAATCTTTTCGAGTGCTCGTTCGAGAACTACGATCTTTGGCTCTAGAACTAAATCATTTCCTTATATCTGAAAAGAACTTCCAGGTTAATAGGGAGGAAGTTTGATCGGAATAAATATAAATTATTTTCTTATTTCTATTTTATGATTGACCAATATAAACATCAACAACTTCAAATTGGACTCATTTCCCCTCAACAAATAAAGGCTCGGGCTAACAAAAACCTACCTAATGGAGAAGTCGTTGGCGAAGTCACAAGGCCCTCTACTTTTCATTATAAAACCGATAAACCAGAAAAAGATGTATTGTTTTGCGAAAGAATCTTTGGACCCATAAAAAGCGGGATTTGTGCTTGTGGCAATTCTCGAGCGAGCGGAGATGAAAACAAAGACGAAATATTTTGCCAAAAATGCGGGGTAGAATTTGTGGATTCTCGGATACGGAGATACCAAATGGGATACATCAAACTCGCATGTCCCGTGACTCATGTGTGGTATTTGAAAGGTCTTCCTAGTTATATCGCGAATCTTTTAGATAAACCTCTTAAGAAGTTGGAGGGCCTAGTATATGGCGATTTCTCTTTTGCTAGGCCCAACACTAAAAAACCCACTTTTTTACGATTACGAGGTTTATTCGAAGAGGAAATTGCATCCTGTAACCACAACATTTCTCCCTTTTTTTTCTACCCCAGGCTTTGCAACATTTCGAAATCGGGAAATTGCGACAGGGGCAGGTGCTATTAGAGAACAATTAGCAAATTTGGATTTGTGAATTACTAGCACAAATGCTCGTACGTTGCAACGGGAAAAAATAGAACACTACGACATGACAGGCATATTCGCGACGGCATAGACATGGGTATATCATCCATGACATAATCATCACATAAGCAGACATCACTGGTATCTTTTCCAAAAATAATAGCGCACACCCTTACCCTAATAAGCATGGCTCAAGGACCCTCTCCACTCAATTTCAACATGCCGCTTATCCCCAAACGATGGCTATCAGATGTTAAAAAACAACTATGATAAAATTATTTATAGACCTGTATTTACAACCCATCTCACATCAAAATGATATAGGAAGATGTAAAAAACATCCTTCGGAAAATATTTTCTAGATTATTATGTTGTTTAATTATTATTAAAGAGTTTATAAAAATAAGTAAAATTGAATTAGTAAGTTGGATGGAAATTGTACACTGTAATTTCATGTCCAATAGTCTAACTTAGACGGCTCCATCAAATATATATGTAGTGTCCAAACAAATCATACACTGTAATTTGAAGTACAGATTAGACTGATGCATCAAATATAATGTACATCTAAAGTCTGAACTGTTCTCCTTTTAAGATATCCATGAACATTTAATAGACATTTTAGTTCATTGCCCACGACCAATTGCCAATCATGAACCCTAAGAAACGGGATCAAGGAGTCAATATTGAACGTCAAAATCGACAGATGAAACAATTCGGTACATACATGTAGTTCTGGGGACCTGTACCTCTCCGTAGTGCACTGCAGCGTCACATGAAGCCACACAGCAGCCAACAAACTAGATTGATCTATCAAAAGTAGATTCCAGACGAATCAGCATCACCTGTAAATCAAACAGGGGTTTCTTCCACAGAGTATATATGTCACAGCACCGCAACAGTACACACTCCCCAATGTTTGTAGCAGAATCCCATGCATTCGTATTTTGCGGAGGCTAGTCGTCGATGGCATCCAGTGCATGGCCACGTCCACGGCAAGTCGTTCCGACGACCGCGCGACAGCAACATCCTTTTCTCCTTCCATCACTTATCTTGGGCACCATCATCGGTGGACGGTGAGAAGGACCAACACATTCACAGCCTAGCTGCAGAACTTGAGGTCATGGCCGAAAGAGCTTGCAGGGAACCGACAGAGCACACATATTATAGACATGGGAACACAAAATCCATAACTTAGTTCTTATAGCATGTAAAATATCTTTGCTTGGTTGTAGATTTGACCAAATCACCAGAAGAATGGGCACCAGATTGCAGCGTGAGTGCAGATTAGCATTTATTTTAAGTGCCATTATGCTGGCCTCTAAAGGTATGGTTTGTTCGGATTTCATTGTGAGAATTCGACAAAAAAAACTATCTTAAATACCATTGTTATCCCTAAAAAAATCTCAGTGTAATGAAAATCTATATAAGAAAAGCTATGCATCTAGGAACATGCAGCGTCCCTTCTGAATACTCATTAGATCACTAAACTGTTAACAGAAGGATGCAAGTGCACAGAGAGGACATGATCAGCAATGGGAAAAAAAAAAGCAAATTTGCAGATAGTAAATAATCTTCTATAGTTAGACTATATACACTAAGAGAATCTAGAACAAAACGATTCGCAAAATGTACAAAAACTTAACTCTACAGCCTCCAGTGCAGGCTATACAAAACTTAAAATCCCTATGTTCTCTTCGTGAAGATGCCTGTGCGTTGTAGTAGTCTGTGAAGGAAAAGAATATGTTCTGCACTCTGTCAGCTTCTGGCAGAAGTACGAGGAAGAGTTGGGCAATGCGATGGAAAAGATGAGTTCAGAGAAGGGAAAGGAACAACTGACCCCGTCCTTTACCACATAAATACCTCTTTCACTGCCACCCATACAGTAGTCCACCGCCCGAACAGGGCTCGGCGTAGTTGAACACCGACGCAAGTTTTTAGCAGATCAGTGGCTGGGATGGGCGGGGGCTGTAGCCAGGGATTACAGAGGCTAAGTTTATCTGTCGACATACTATCAGTTACCATTTTCCAATAGTGTGGAGGAAGCTGAAGGCCCGGGCAACCCTGGTTCGGCTGCATGCTCTGGCAAAAGTTTTCAGAGGACCCGTGGAGCTTGAGATGGATTGCAAAACGGTGACTGAATATCTAAACTCGGATGTGCCCACTCTTGCTCCCTGCTATGGAGTGATCCAAGATCTAAAGGCGGCCCTGTCTTGCTTTCCTTCGTTCAAAGTTGTATTTACAGGAAGGAGGAGTCTTGTTAGCTTTAACACCAAACTTGGGAAAGATCTGAAGGATTCTGTCATTCAAATAGCAGGTGAGGGAAACACATCAATAATATATAGCAGAAACATATAGATGAACTATAGCTCTATATAGAAACCATTGCTTTCCGACATACAAAATGGTACGTACAGAATGAGATGAGCAAGAAAGCTTGGTACAAATACACAAATGCAGTTTTTGAACTTACTGTAATAATGAACATACAGACTAATAATTAAGTAGGAGGATAGTTGTGTGGTTCGTTTCTGTTCTGAGGGCTAATGCTCATTTCCGGAGGAAAATAAACTCAGATTTCTAACTGAACTATAATCCCATGTAGGTATGGTTGCAGAACAAAGAATATATTACACATCGATGTAATCCCTTCTTCTTCCTCACAGAACTAAATAAAAGAACACACAGGAGTAAAATTAGAATAACTGAATAAAAGAACACACAGGACTAATTTAAATTATGAATTGGGCTGAAACTTTTTCATGGTTGCCTAGCAAATGAAAATAGCATCTTATCATATATTGGGTATTCAACAGAATCAAATACATGGTCAGAGTGTTCCTGAGATTGATGGTTTTTGAACTCTGTTCCTTGACAACATGGCCTCTGCTTGCTTACTGATGGATTAGATAGACAATTCTGAATTATAGTTTCCTGAAACTGACATGTTTCTGTGAACATCTCAAACCTGGTGGATTTGCTGCCTAAGATATTTTCAACACGAATTGGTTCATTTTCTTTTATAAATTCAGGTTCAAAACCATCGCTTCTTGAGAGCATGTTCTGTGCTTGTTCACTGTCAAATTATTCAGTATATTGTCAACTAAAAATAGGCTGAACATGTGATTGCTACCTGTAGTCAGTTTTCCTTAAGAAAGAAGAAATGATATGGAATTTTGGTCTATTGAGCTTTCTTAATGAAAATGAGGCATCTTTGAGAAAAAAATAGCAGTAGCATTTATCATCTAGTAGGGATGAATGACACGGGTACCTTTAATATTCTTACTTGCGGAATTTCTATGCTGATTTCAGTACAATTTCAGACTTTAGAAAGTATGAACAAGACAAAACTTTAAATATTTAATGTATATGACTTTTTTGTTTGACGAAACCAGTGGAAAATATATTCTATATAAGTGGGAATAGGTCCAGAAGGAGGCCCGTAAGAAACTATTTCAGCCAAGCAACCAACCAGACTATGACAGAATTAGAAGAGTCTAAGCAATCACACATGTAACTCCAGGAATCAGAAAGAATAGTTCATTCAGATTCCCTGCCCAATATCATTGAATAACTAATATAACAAGAAAATAATAAGCTCCTACATTCAGCAATATAAAGCTAGCATAGTTGGCACCCCAAATTGAAGAATCATTCTGCATCCTGGAAAGGATAATATCAGCAAGTGTTGTGCAGGTCAAATTACCAACCAACAGAACCATGATATGCATCATGTGACAATAGCATCGTTTAAGGGAAAATGCTCTACCAGGAGCTTGAGAGCATACATGCTGATGACCACATCGCTTCGACAGGTATCCATTGGAATCTCAGGTGCATCGTATAGTGTTGTATTATTGAGTTCCACCATGTGGCAGCTGTAAGCTTGCTGATGAAAGCAACCTGGGAGTTTTGAAGTGCTGCCGTAGATTCCTCACAGAGGTCAAACCAAGTTACCAAAAGGATCAAAGTAATTCAAGACATGTGAACTAAACCAAGAGGCGGCAGGGAAGAACATGTATGTGTGTACCTGCGGATGATCGTCAATATTAGGTCGGACGAAGGGTGTCCTCACACAATACATGTTTGACGAGACACCGGCATCCTCATACATCTCTCTTGTTTAAGTTTTTTCTCCTTGTTTGTTGGTTTCTTTGCTAAAACAATATGACAGCAAGTCATCAGGCAGAAATAAAATCACCATTGGTATTAATAAAGAGATTTTGAGAAAGTAAAAATACGTCAAATAGGAGAAGCTTACATGCCATCTTGAAATTCCTAGAAACCGAGTGACATCCGATGCATGACCAACATACACTGGAAACAATACAAACCTGCATGTTCTGTACACTCTCCTGAGTTGAATCCTGAATTAAGTATGATAATGGGACAACTCAAGATATATCAACCTTCAAATCCATTACCCTGATCAGACGGCAGCGACGATCGTAGGCGGTGGGAGTCAACCAACCAGAGGATGTGTACAGCGTTGGAGCAGGCAGAGGATGCGCAGCTCCTCGAGGAGGACCCGTTCCGGTTGTGGGGATGTGGATCCAGGCGGCAGAGCATGGCAGGGGTGGGGTGGCGGCGCTAGGAGGTGCAACAGACGGGGAAGGCGAGGGTCAGCCGGATCCGCAGGTGCTGGCGACGAACGACGGCCGGGTCGGGCGCTCGGGGATCGAGATGGGAGGCGGGTAGGCGGTGGCGGCGCTCGGCGGAGGGGGTGGCCGACGGCGCGCCGTGAGGCGGGGCGGGCAGGAGGCGGCGGCGCGCTGCAGGATTGCAGGCAGGTCGTGCTGCTGGATGGGCTATTTTTATTTTCTTTTCTCTCGCCCGTATACCGGTTCGGGAGGACCATGGGTTGAATACAAATAAGGAAACCAGGCAAATTAGCGGCCGGCGCGTGTTCGGTTGGAGCCGGGTAGGCGGCGGCCCATGGCCCATAGCAAATTTTTTGGCCCATGTAATACGAAGCTGTGAAAACAAAATTGAACGGACGAAATTTAGTACCACCTTACGTATATGTTTTAAATGCGAACTGGAAGCGTAAATTCACAAGAGAAAGCGTATTGTGACGGTGAACCCACGGAGTCAATCCGTGCTTTATTATTATTATAGGAAAAGATTATAGAGAATTCTTTGGTCGAATGGAAGGAATTACAAGACGAGGGGTATAGTGGAGATGAGTGGGAAGATAAAAAGACGAATAAGAAAAGTTTTTTTGATTAGACGCATGCAATTGGCGAAACATTTTATTCAAACAAATGTAGAACCATAATGGATGGTTTTGTGCTTATTACCGGTTCTTCCTCCCGAATTGAGACCTATTGTTTATAGGTCTAGAGATAAAGTAGTGACTTCAGACATTAATGAAATTTATAAGAGAGTTATCCGTCGGAACAACAATCTTGCCTATCTATTAAAAAGAAGTGAATTAGCGCCAGCAGATTTAGTAATGTGCCAGGAAAAATTGGTACAAGAAGCCGTGGATACACTTCTTGATAGTGGGTCCCGGGGGCAACTGACGAGGGATGGTCACAGTAAAGTATACAAATCACTTTCAGATGTAATTGAAGGTAAAGAGGGAAGGTTTCGCGAGACTCTGCTTGGGAAACGGGTCGATTACTCGGGGCGTTCTGTCATTTTTGTGGGTCCTTCGCTTTCATTACATCAATGTGGATTACCTCTAGAGATAGCAATAAAGTTTTTTCAGCTATTTGAAATTCGCGATTTAATCACGAAACGCGCCACTTCTAATGTAAGGATTGCTAAAAGGAAAATTTGGGAAAAATAACCCATTGTATGGGAAATACTTCAAGAAGTTATGCGGGGACATCCTGTACTGTTAAATAGAGCACCTACCTTGCATAGATTAGGCATACATGCCTTTCAGCCCACTTTAGTAGAGGGGCGTACTATTTCTTTACACCCATTAATGTGTAAGGGTTTCAATGTGGACTTTGATGGAGATCAAATGGATGTTCATCTACCTTTATCCTTGGAAGCTCAGGCAAAAGCCCATTTACTTATGTTTTCTCATATGAATCTCTTATCTCCCGCTATTGGGGATCCTATTTGCGTACCAACCCAAGACATGCTTATCGAGCTTTATGTGTTAACGATTGGAAAGCGTCGAGGTATTTGTGCAAATTGATATAATAGTTGCAGAAACTACCCAAATCTAAAAGTAAATTACAATAATAATAATAATTCTAAATATAGGAAAGATAAAGAACCCCATTTTTCTAGTTCTTATGATGCACTGGGAGCTTATAGACAAAAGCTAATCAGTTTAGATAGTCCCTTGTGGCTACGATGGAACCTGGGTCAATGCGTCATTGGGTCAAGAGAAGTTTCGATTGAAGTTCAATATGAATCTTTGGGGACTTATCATGAGATTTATGCCCACTATCTAATAATGGGAAATAGAAAAAAAGAAATTCGTTCGATATACATTCGAACTACTCTTGGTCATATTTCTTATAAGGATTTAGTCAGGCCTATTCATACACTACCTAAACAAGAAAGTTAGATTCGGCGGTGCCCCTCCCCTTTCGGGGGGCATTCCGATTTCCCTACTATCATCATTATTTGCCACGCGAATCCATATTGAGATTGAGGCAATTAAGTTAATTAAATTTTCGAATCACTGACTCAGGTCCATTGTCGAATCCTACTCAGCAATTGTCGAATCCTACTCAGCCGAAAAGGGGGTACTTATGTATGGTGGAACGGACCAATCTGGTCTTTCATAATAAAGAGATAGATGGAACTGGTATGAAACGACTTATTAGAAGATTAATAGATCATTTTGGAATGGGATATACATCCCATATACTGGATCAACTAAAGACTCTGGGCTTCCATCAAGCCACTACTACATCGATTTCGTTAGAAATCGAGGATCTTTTAACAATACCCTCTAAGGGATGGTTAGTCCAAGACGCGGAACAACAGGGTTTTCTTTTGGAGAAACACTATTATTATGGGGTTGTACACGCGGTAGAAAAATTATGCCAATCTGTTGAGATATGGTATGTGACAAAGTGAATATTTGAAACAAGAAATGAATTCAAATTTTCGGATAACGGATCCTTCTAATCCAGTCTATCTAATGTCTTTTTTAGGAGCCAGAGGAAATGCATCTCAAGTACACCAATTAGTAGGTATGAGAGGATTAATGTCGGACCCTCAAGGACAAATGACTGATCTACCTATTCAAAGCAATTTACGCGAGGGACTTTCCTTGACAGAATATATAATTTCCTGCTATGGAGCCCGCAAAGGGGTTGTAGATACTGCTGTGCGAACAGCAGATGCTAGATATCTTACACGTAGACTTGGTGAAGTAGTTCAACATATTATTGTGCGTATAAGAGATTGTGGTACTATCCGAGGTATTTCTGTAAGTCCTCAAAATGGGATGACGGAAAAACTTTTTGTCCAAACACTAATTGGCCGTGTATTAGCAGACGATATATATACATCGGTTCATGATGCATTGCCACGCGAAATCAAGATATTGGAATTGGATTAGTCAATCGATTCATAACTGCCTTTCGAGCACAACCATTTCGAGCACAACCAATATATATTAGAACCCCCTTTACTTGCCGAAGCACTTCTTGGATCTGTCAATTATGCTATGGCCGGAGTCCTACTCATAGTGATCTGGTCGAATTGGGAGAAGTCGTAGGTATTATTGCAGGTCAATCAAATGGGGAGCCAGGGACTCAACTAACATTAAGAACTTTTCATACTGGCGGAGTATTCACAGGGGGTACTACCGACCTTGTACGATCCCTTTCGAATGGAAAAATAAAATTCAATGAGAATTTGGTTCACCCCACACGTACCCGTCATGGGCAGCCTGCTTTTCTATATTACATAGACTTGCATGTAACTATTCAGAGTCAAGATATTCTATATAGTGTGAATATTCCCTCAAAAATCTTGATTCTAGTGCAAAATGATCAATATGTAAAATCCGAACAAGTAATTGCGGAGATTCGTGCTGGAACGTCCACTTTATATTTTAAAGAAAGGGTACAAAAGCATATTTATTCTGAATCAGACGGCGAAATGCACTGGAGTACTGATGTTTACCATGTGCCCGAATATCAATATGGTAATCTTCACCGATTACTAAAAACAAGCCATTTATGGATATTGTCAGTAAGTATGTGCAGATCAAGTATAGCGTCTTTTTCACTCCACAAGGATCAAGATAAAATGAATACTTATGGTAAAAAAGATAGGGAAATTCTTGATTATTCAACGTCGGATCGAATCATGTCCAATGGCCATTGGAATTTTATCTATCCTTCCATTTTTCAAGATAATTCAGATTTGTTGGCGAAAAAGCGAAGAAATAGGTTCGTCATTCCATTACAATATCATCAAGAACAAGAGAAAGAACTAATATCATGGGTTGGGATTTCGATTAAAATCCCCCTTATGGGTGTTTTACGTAGAAATACTATTTTTGCTTATTTTGACGATCCCCGATACAGAAAAGATAAAAAGGGTTCATGAATTGTTAAATTTAGATATAGGACCCTAGAAGAAGAATATAGGACTCGAGCGTAAGACTCAGAAGAGGAATATGAGACCCTAGAAGACGAATACAGGACCCGAGAGGACGAATATGAATATGAAACCCTAGAAGAATCTAAATATGGAATCCTAGAAGACGAATACGAATATGAAACCCTAGAAGACGAACATGGGAGCCCAGAAAACGAATATGAGAACCCAGAGAACGAATATAGGACTTTAGAGAAAGACTTAGAAGAGGAATATGGGAGCCCAGAGAGCAAATATAGGACCCAAGAGGACGAATATGGAACTCTTGAGGAAGACTCAGAAGACGAATATGGCAGCCCCGGGGAAAGCGCAGAGGAAAAATATGGTACTTTAGAGGAAGACTCAGAAGAAGATTCAGAGGACGAATACGAGAGCCCAGAGGAAGATTCCATCTTAAAAAAAGAGGGTTTGATTGAGCATCAAGGAACAAAAGAATTTAGTCTAAAATACCAAAAAGAAGTAGATCGGTTTTTTTCATTCTTCAAGAACTTCATATCTTGCTGAGATCTTCATCCCTAAAGATACTTGACAATAGTATTATTGGAGTGGATACACAACTCACAAAAAATACAAGAAGTCGACTAGGCGGACTGGTCCGAGTGAAGAGAAAAAAAAGCCATACGAAACTCAAACTATTTTCCGGAGATATTCATTTTCCTGAAGAGGCGGATAAGATATTAGGTGGCTGTTCGATACCGCTAGAAAGACAAATAAAACACTCTTAAGGAATCAAAAAAAAGGAAAAATTGGGTCTATGTTCAACGGAAAAAAATTCTCAAGAGCAAGGAAAAGTATTTTGTTTCCGTTCGCCCTACAGTGGCATATGAAATGGACGAAGGAAGAAATTTAGCAACACTTTTCCCGCAGGATCTCTTGCAAGAAGAAAATAATCTCCAAATTCGACTTGTCAATTTTATTTCTCATGAAAATAGCAAGTTAACTCAAAGAATTTATCACACAAATAGTCAATTTGTTAGAACTTCCTTAGTAGTGAATTGGGAACAAGAAGAAAAAGAAAAGGCTGGTGCTTCCCTTGTTGAGGTAAGAGCAAATGATCTTATTCACGATTTCCTAAGAATTGAGTTAGTCAAGTCCACTATTTCGTATACACGAAAAAGGTATGGTAGGACAAGTGCAGGTCCGATTCCCCATAATAGGTTAGATCACACCAATATCAATTCTTTTTATTCCAAGGCGAAGATTGAATCACTTAGCCAACATCCAGAAGCTATTGGCACTTTGTTGAATCGAAATAAACAATACCACTCTTTGATGTTTTTGTCGGCATCCAACTGTTCTTGAATTGGTTTATTCAAGAATTCAAAACATCCCAATGCGATAAAAGAATGGAATCCTAGAATTCCTATTCGAGAAAGTTTTGGACCCTTAGGCGCTATTATAGCTAGTATATCGCATTTTTCTTCATCTTAATATTTACTAACTCATAATAAAATCCTGTTAAAAATATTTGTTCGTTGAAAATTTAAAACAAACCTTCCAAGTACTTCAAGAACTTAAATACTCTTTAATAGATGAAAATAAAAGGATTTCTAATTTCGATAGTAACATAATGTTGGATCCATTCCTTTTGAATTGTCACTTTGTCCATCATGATTCTTGGGAAGAGACATTGGCAATAATTCACCTTGGACAATTTATTTGTGAAAATGTATGTCTATTTAAATCGCACATAAAAAATCCGGTCAAATTTTCATTGTAAATATGAATTCCTTTGTTATAAGAGCAGCTAAACCTTATTTGGCCACTACAGCAGCAACTGTTAATGGTCATTATGGAGAAATCCTTTACAAGGGAGATAGGTTAGTTACATTTATATATGAAAAATCGAGATCTAGTGACATAACGCAAGGTCTTCCAAAAGTGGAACAAATCTTTGAAGCGCGTTCAATTGATTCATTATCCCAGAATCTTGAAAGGAGAATTGAGGATTGGAATGAGCATATACCAAGAATTCTTGGGGTCCCTTGGGGATTCTTGATTGGAGCTGAGCTAACCATAGCCCAAACTCGTATCTCTTTGGTTAATAAAATCCAAAAGGTTTATCGATCCCAAGGGGTACAGATCCATAATAGACATATAGAGATTATTATATGCGAAGTAACATCAAAAGTGCGGGTTTTCGAAGATGGAATATCTAATGTTTTTTCGCCTGGGGAATTAATCGGACTATTGCGAGCGGAACGAGCAGGACGAGCTTTGGATGAATCGATCTATTATCGGGTAATCTTATTGTGAATAACAAGGCCTTCCCTAAATACCCAAAGTTTCATATCTGAAGCAAGTTTTCAAGAAACTGGTCGAGTTTTAGCAAAAGCTGCCCTACGAGGTCGCATTGATTAGTGAAAGGCTTGAAAGAAAACGTAGTTCTGGGGGGGATTATACCTGTTGGTAGAGGATTCCAAAAATTTGTACATCATTCCCCACAAGAGAAGAACCTTTATTTCTAAATAAAACAATCTATTCGCGTCGGAAATGAGTGATTTTTTGTTTCTCCATACAGAATTAGTTTCTTCAGATTCTGACGTAACAAACAATTTTTATGAGACCTAAGAACCCCCATTTAACATTTAACCCTATATCATTTAAGGATACATAAAAAATATTTTTTTACTTTACTAGACTTTTGAACTTAGAACACTAACAGGTTAAATTTTAGATTTTTAAGATTTTTATTTTAATAAGTAAAATAAGTCAGTTAATTCATTAAGGTGGTTATGTTTATACCATGTATCAATGGCCAACTCTTATCTTAGTACAAGGTTCTCTCGGAACAATTATTATTTATTTCAAGCTATTTCGGATCTTTCTTAATCTTCAAAAAGAACTAAATTCCGTAATGGAATGGTAGGATTAAAAAAAGGAAGTGTGGAAAAAATGACAAGAAGATATTGGAACATTAATTTGAAAGAGATGATAGAAGTAGGAGTTCATTTTGGTCATGGTATTAAGAAATGGAATCCTAAAATGGCCCCTTACATTTCGGCAAAGCGTAAAGGTACTCATATTATAAATCTGGCTAGAACGGCTCGTTTTTTATCAGAAGCTTGTGATTTAGTTTTTGATGCAGCAAGTCAGGGAAAAAGTTTCTTAATTGTTGGTACCAAAAAAAGAGCAACAGATTTAGTAGCATCAGCTGCAATAAGGGCTCATTGTCATTATGTTAATAAAAAGTGGTTCAGTGGTATGTTAACGAATTGGTCAATTACGAAAACTAGACTTTCTCAATTTAGAGACTTAAGAGCACAAGAAAAAATGGGAAAATTCCACCATCTCCCAAAAAGAGATGTGGCAATCTTGAAGAGAAAATTATCTACCTTGCAAAGGTATCTCGGCGGGATCAAATATATGACGAGATTGCCAGACTTTGTGATCGTGCTTGATCAGCAAAAAGAGTATATAGCTCTTAGGGAATGTGACATTTTGGGGATTCCTACTATTTCTTTAGTCGATACAAATAGTGACCCGGATCTCGCGAATATATCGATTCCAGCCAACGATGACACTATGATTTCAATTCGATTGATTCTTACCAAATTAGTATTTTCAATTTGTGAGGGTCGTTCTCTCTAGATAAGAAATCGTTGATTAAGAATATATAGTCAATTCTTGGGCAACTGCGTAAATTTATGGAATCACTTACTTTACTATATCTTTTTTTTGCATAGAAAAAAGAAGGGGAATATTGATATATATTAGAGGGTATTGATATATATTATGATCTGATGTGCTTTCTTGGTATCCTAAATATAAGATTAATACTTCAAGTTGCTGAGTTGAGAAAGAGATGGTTGAATCAAAAGAATTCCTTTTTTTAAGTTCAATTTTTATCAAAGGACAATATGAATATTATACCTTGTTCCATTAAAACACTCAATGGGTTATACGATATATCAGGTGTAGAAGTAGGCCAACACTTCTATTGGCAAATAGGATGTTTCCAAATTCATGCCCAAGTACTCATCACTTCTTGGGTCATAATTACTATCTTGCTAGGTTCAGTTGTCATAGCTATTCGGAATCCACAAACCATCCCGACCGACGGTCAGAAATTTTTGGAATATGTCCTTGTGTTTATTCGAGACTTGAGCAAAACTCAGATTGGAGAAGAATATGGTGCCTGGGTTCCCTTTATTGGAACTATGTTCCTTTTTATTTTTGTTTCGAATTGGTCGGGTGCTCTTTTACCTTGGAAAATTATAGAGTTACCCCATGGGGAATTAGCAGCGCCCACGAATGATATAAATACTACTATTGCTTTAGCTTTACTCACATCAGCGGCATACTTTTATGTTGGTCTTAGCAAAAAAAGGATTGAGCTATTTCGAGAAATATATTAAACCAACTCCAATCCTTTTACCAATTAACATCCTAGAAGATCTCACAAAACCATTATCGCTTAGCTTTCGACTTTTCGGGAATATGTTGGCGGATGAATTAGTCGTTGTTGTCCTTGTTTCTTTAGTCCCCTTAGTAATCCCTATACCGGTCATGTTTCTTGGATTATTTACAAGCGGTATTCGAGCTCTTATTTTTGCAACATTAGCCGCAACCAATATAGGTGAATCCATGGAGGGTCATCATTGAATTGACTCTTTTTGGAAATAGTATTTTTTTTGAAGCTTAGCTCAATTCATGCATGGTTCCAGATAATCTGCTTGGTTGCAAAAAAAAATAGTTAGAAGTGCGTATGAATATATAGCCTAGAGTTGTAGGAGAGAGAATAGAATAGACTATATTATGGAATTTTCAAAGTATATATGCATTAAGGAGGGTGGAGTCAGGCTAGATCTATACTATAATATCCTTAATGTCTATAAGTGGAGTCCTCTTTTATTGAGGTTTCCATTTTAGGCAATGATTTTAGAATCCGATTCAATAGAAAAATGAGAAAATATGCAAATAAACTAGAAGAAACAAATGTATATATAGGATATTATATTATATATTCCTAGGTTAGATTCATTATCTAATCTGGTATATGGATATGGAATTCCCTTCCATGTAGTTCGGACAATTCACATTATCATTTCAATTTGATTTCAATTTGTACTTTTTAATTACTTTACTTCTCCCCAATAGAGCTTGGAAGTAAGAATTTATTGGTTGATTGTATCCTTAACCATTTCTTTTTTTTGACACGAGGAACTGCTCATCATGAATCCACTAATTGCTGTTGCTTCTATTATTGTTGCTGGATTGGCCGTAGGGCTTGCTTCTATTGGACCTAGAGTTGGTCAAGGTACTGCTGCAGGACAAGCTGTAGAAGGTATTGCGAGACAGCCAGAAGCGGAAGGTAAAATACGAGGTACTTTATTGCTTAGTCTAGCTTTTATGGAAGCTTTAACAATTTATGGACTAGTTGTGGCACTGGTGCTTTTATTTGTGAACCCTTTTGTTTAATCTTAAAAAAAATTCTTTCGATTTCGATTAGATACTTTTTTCTTTTTTAGTAAATTGGTATTTGCTTCCGCAATTCCAATTATATCAATACTTTATTTAATTTACTCCTATTTATTACTCCTGGAATTATCTATTTATCAGGATAGATAATACCCCATTCTAAGAAGGGCTGAGTTGAGTATTATTAATTTGGAAGATATGCTCACCTTCTTATTTCCCGTCCTTAGTTTAGGAAAGTGGAAATTTTTTTCCTTTTATTTTATGGATTTTGGGAACAGAACATTTCAACAAAGCAAGTCTTTCACCGATCAAACAAGACGTAAGACTTAATCTAAAAGAAATTACTAGATTGAATCTATTTGCATTAAAAAATCGATCAAAAAAGGGCGAGCGAAGTAAGTGATCGAAAAATTTGTTCTTTGTTCGTCCTATCTATAAGAGGAGACATATGAAAAATGTAACCCATTCTTTCGTTTTTTTAGCTCATTGGCCATCCGCTGGCAGTTTCGGGCTTAATACCGATATTTTAGCAACAAATCTAATAAATCTAACCGTAGTGGTTGGTGTTTTGATTTATTTTTGAAAGGGAGTGTGTGCGAGTTGTATATTTCAAGAATAGATTGGATCTATTCGGCTGCACTTTATAATATTTTTTGGTATTTTTCGGATAAATAAGAAAAGGGTGCACGATCTCGACGAATTACTTCTGAATAAATTTAGAAATCATATGGAAGAACCATAGCATTTCACGACTCATTGGTAAATCAACTTTGATTCTCTATAAACCAAGAATGTGATACCATTAACACGGTTAAAGCTAAACTGCTTGAAGTCCAGACAAAAAGAGGTACCCTTTCTACAACTATATTAGTATTAGTACCGAATTTAAACGGGAAATAGCTAATATAAAATTTATATATAGAACACTCATATCGATAAAATGGTTTGAACTATTTACTAGAAAAAGGGGGCACCCTGCCCTTTTTTAACCAATGCTGAATCGACGACCTATGTATAAAAAAGAGAAATTTTTTGGATTTGAAGAAAAAAAAGAATTCTATTAATTTTCATTTTCCATTTATTTAGTTAGTTTTTCTTAATGAAATTGAAATTATTAACTAGAGGGCAAATAAAAATAAAGAAAAAAACTTTGCTGACCATGATATATTTTTATCTAGGCGGAAGAGTCCTCTTAATATTTATGATAGAGGCGAGGGTCCTGATCTTTCGATGAGATGATAACTATCGATTTGGTGGAGACGACTTTGACGATCCGACTACAAACGTGCATGACGTTGCGCCTTAGCAATCGCTAAACCAATCTCCTGAGGTTACTGACGATGCCGGAAGCACGGTCGGCCTGACCACGAAGGTCTATTCCTGCAAGCAATCGAAGAACGAGCAAGAATATGATAAATCAATCTGAATATTGCAAATATATATGAGGTATTGATAATGGTGGGGATCCGTAAGCGGTCTTGGTCTGGTCGTTGGACACAAACGAAGTACACGAAGTTGCAATGGCTAACTTTTAACTAAACAAATCCCCAGCAAAAAGCTACTAGATGGATCTACTTATATAGGAGCAAGGGGTGGCGGCCAAGGAGGTGGGAGGACGTCCCAAGGCAGCCTAAAACTAACCCTAGGTCGTACAAGGCTCATGGGCCCAAGTGGAGGTGATGCAACACCTTTGGGCTTGTAGTTTGACTCGGATTCTGCTGCAACGTCAGATTGTTTCGTCCGTAACTCAACGCTCCGGACGAATTTGAAGGTGAATCCAATTGGGTTGGAAAGAGCACTAAATCTAGTTTCCAACAAAAAAATAATCACCCAATTCGGAGTCCGTATGAAAAAGTTGTTGGCGTTTTGAGTCAGGTATGTCTGTGCAGTCCGAATCTGAATCCAGAACGTGAGAGACTTGGACTCTATCTTCTCTTGGCCCAAAAGTGACGTGAGAGGACATTTTGAACACAACCTAAACTTCTCCTTTTCCCTTGTCTTCATATGTGGATTGTACAAATGTCCCATACACCTGCAATTAGATAAAACACAAAAGTGTGTGAAGTATTTTTGTTCTGGATAACATAAATAGATTATTGAATAGTTTGCATTAGAAATCACCTGACAAATATGCATGTATGCAATATTTTTGGTCGTATCCAAGGTAGTCATGTCCTCATCAATTTATCTAGTCCTATATAGGTTTCGGTATATTGAAATATAAACATAAAAAAGAAGATAGAGGGTAGGCTCATTACTTAAAAAATATGGAAATAGCTATAGAAAAAAGGAGCGTGAGAGCCAAATGAATCGAATGGTTCATGTTTGGTTCAGGAAGAGATCATAAAAGTTGTAAACTTACAAAATATCTACTTTCATTAAAAGATTTATTAGATAATCGAAAACAAAGGATCTTGAGTACTATTCGAAATTCATAAGAATTGCGTAGAGGGACCATTGAGCAACTCGAAAAAGCTCAGATTCGATTACAGAAAGTCGAACTAGAAGCGGATGAGTATCGAATGAATGGATACTCTGAGATAGAACGAAAAAAAGCAAATTTGATTAATGGTATTTCTATTAGTTTGGAACAATTGGAAAAGTCTTAAAACGAAACCCTTTATTTTGAAAAACAAAGGGCAATGAATCAGGTCCGACATCGGGTTTTCCAATAGGCCGTACAAGGAGCTCTAGGAACTCTGAATAGTTGTTTGAATACCAAATTACATTTCCGTATGATTCGTGCTAATATTGGCATTCTCGGGTCCCTGGAATGGAAGAGATAATTAAATTAATTAGGCCTTGAACTTCTACTTTCGTTTAGAATTTAGGCATTAGTTTTCCCCTTGCTTCCGAAAAAAAGAGTCAAGAAACACTAATGGCAACCCTTCGAGTCGACGAAATTCATAAAATCCTCCGGGAACATATTGAACAATATAATAGGAAAGTAGGGATTGAGAATATAGGTCGCGTAATTCAAGTGGGGGATGGGATTTCTCGTATTATAGGTCTTGGTGAAATAATGTCACGTGAATTAGTCGAATTTGCAGAAGGTACTAGGGGTATTTCTCTGAATTTGGAATCCAAAATGTTGGGATTGTATTAATGGGCGATGGGTTGATGAAGTTTTGTAAAAGCAACAGGAAGAATTGCTTAGATACCCGTGAATGAGGCTTACTTGGGTCGTGTTGTAAATGCTCTGGCTAAACCAATTGATGGGAAAGGCGAAATTATAGCTTCCGAATCTCGCTTAATTGAATCTCCTGCTCCAAGTATAATTTCCAGGCGTTCCGTATACGAACCTCTTCAAACAGGGCTTATTGCTATCGATTCGATGATCCCTATAGGGCGTGGTCAGCGAGAGTTAATTATTGGGGACAGACAGACTGGCAAAACAGCAGTAGCCACAGATACAATTCTCAATCAAAAAGGGCAAGGTGTAATATGTGTTTATGTAGCTATCAGTCAAAGAGCATCCTCCGTAGCTCAAGTAGTAACTACTTTCCATGAGGAGGCGGCCATGGAATACACTATTGTAGTACACTACAAAAAAAAGACACATCCATGACATTTTTGGCCGAACGAATTTTTTTTCTGTCATACATATGACTCTTCTATGACGATAATTGTGACAAAACCCGGTATCATCATAGATGTGGTGGGCTCCTACTTCTATGACAAAAAATCATGACAGAAAATGGGCTTTTCGTCTTGGGCAGGCCTAAGACGCAACTGCATGACATTCTTTGGGCCGTCCATGACGGAAAAACCGTGGTAGAAGCGAGGGGGAGGAAAATTTTGGGGAGGTCCCGGTTACGGTGGGAGGTCGGGGGCCGAGCGATGCGCGTTTATCTCGTACACGTACGCGCGTGTGTGCGAGGCGTTGGCTCTAACTGAACCCAAGCGAGGCGTTGGGCTCTAACTGAACCCGAGCGATTGCACTACATGCTACACATTACTGAACCCGAGCGATCGATCGATGGCTGTTAACTGAACCTGATCGAGCGATTCCTTCGCTACTGCTGCTAACTCAAGCCGATCGATGCTGCCTCTGGGATGAATAGTGAGTGTTGTGGGGAGTTTGGATGAACAGTGAGCGGTGGCATTGCCTCTGGATGAACAAGACCGCGTGGTGTGGTGGAGGGCTGGATGAACAATAGATGGTGGAGGGGTGCCCGTGTAAGGGTGGTTGAACAGGACCCCGTGGTGTGGAGGGCTGGATGAACAGTAGACGGTGGAGGGGTGCCCGTGGAGGGGTGGTTGAACAGTAGCCGGTGGAGTAGCGCGCGGTGGAGGCTGGATGAACAGGAGCCCGTGGAGGCTGGAGGAGGTCAACGATGGAGATGAACAGTATCCCATGGAGTCCCGTTTTGCGGTACGCCACACCCCTCCTGATGAACAGGACCCCCGTTTCGACCGTAGCGCTCCAACACAAGTCCGTTTCGTCCGTTTTGCGGTACGCCACACCCCTCCCGATCAACAGGACCCCCGTTTCGACCGTAGGAGGTCCGTTTTGTCCATTTTGCGATACGCCACACCCCTCCTGATCAATAGGACCCCCGTTTCGACTGTAGGAGGTCCGTTTCCTCCGTTTTGCGGTATGCCGGACCCCTCCCGATCAACAGGACCCTGTTCTGAACGTAGGAGGTCTGTTTCCTCCGTTGTGCGGTACACCAGGCCTCGTTTTCATCGCCTGTTCCGTCCAAGCCCTCCCGATGAACACGACCATGCATTCCGTTCCGACCCAGCCGGTTGGCTCCCACGCGTTCCGTTGCCTCCCGATGAACACGACGCATTCTGTTGCCTCCCGATGAACATGACGCATTCTGTTGCCTTCCCATGAACACGACGCATTCCGTTGCCTCCCCATGAACACGATGACGACGTTGTTTCTCCGTTCTGACCTAGCCATGTACACGAGCCCTGGCCGTACGTATGCGTGAGTAGGCATTCGAGACCCCGCCCGTATGTACACATACGTGCCCGTATTTTCTGTCTTGCACCCTGGCCGCTGTACATACGTGTACATGCTACGTGCGCACCTCTACTATGACACGTACGTGCCTCTACTACGACACGTGCGCACCTCTACATCCACCAGTATATATGTACATACACGTTCGCGACCAGAATGACAACGCTACGTACGTTTCGACCAGGTGGGTCCCGACTGTCAGGCACTTCCTTGCCTGCGGAGATGTAGCTGGTGGGTCCCAGCAGTCAGAGGGGCGAATCATTTTTTTTTGCCCGGATGCACTTCCTTGCGTGCAAAGATGTAGCTGGTGGGTCCCAGCAGTCAGGGGCAAACGTTTTTTTTGCGAAATACGGTGGCCCGTCCGGTGGGTCCCCGCTGTCAGGTGGAGGAATAATTATTTTGCACATAACAAGGAGGCACTTCCTTGCTGCGGCCATGGACCCAGCTGTCAGCCTCTCCACGTACAGTCCACGTCCGATGGAAGCCGTTCCTTGACCACATTGACCATGCCGCGCCGAGAGCACCAGGGCGATGGACGACAACGAGGCCTAGGAAGGGGACGACGCGGAGCCGGGGAAGACGCGACAGTGGCTGCCCACACATAGAGGAGTACGAGGGTTCACTAGTTCGCTGCAGTGTGAGGCTGCCGTCGCCGTAGAATAACAGGGGGTGTGGGTGAGTAGAGGGATGGCCTGGCCAGTGGTGGGAGTAGTAGGGGGTGGTGAGGCCTCCGCCGCATCGCAGCCGGCCACGGGAGGCAAGAGCACGAGGCACGACCGGCGCTAGTTTGGGTGGCTGGAGCAAGAAGACTAGAGGTTGAAGAAGCACTACGGCCGTTGGATGGACATCGTACGGTCACTGGAGCTAGAATCGTGCATATTGACTAAGTTGACAAAGCCCTCCGTCCCCGTCAACTTAGTAGGCCCACAAGTCAGCCTGCCACTATACTGGGTCCTAGCTAACAGGGGGAGTATTCATTTTTTTGTGCGTAATAAGGAGGCACTTCCTTGCGTGCGAAGATATAGCTGGTGGGTCTGAGCTGTCAGCGGCGGTAATGTTTTTTTCGCGAAATACAGAGGCCTGTTGGTAGGTCCCTGATGTCAGGTGGAGGAATCATTATTTTGCGTGTAATAAGGAGGCATTTCCTTGCATGCGGCCGTGGACCCAGCTGTCGGCCTCTCCACGTACAGTCCACTTCAGATGCATGTCGGTCGTTGACCACGTTGACCAGGCAGCGCCGAGAGCACCAGGGCGGTGGACGACGGCGAGGCCTAGGAAGGGAACGACACGGAGGCAGGGAAGACTCGGCAGTTGTTTCCCACACGGAGGGGAGTACGACTGTATGAGGGCTTACTGGTTCGTCTGCCGTCGCCGGAGAATAACAGCAGGTGTGGGTGAGTAAAGGGATGGCTAGGCCAGCGATGGGAGTACGGTGGGACGGTGAGGCCCGCGCGGCAGCACAGCCGGCCGTGGGGATGAGGGAGCAGGCAGTCCGGCGCTTGTTTGAGCGGCTACAGCAGGAAGAGCAGAGATTGAAGAAGCATGACGGCCGTTCGATGGACATCCAACAGTCACTGCTTGTGCGTCAACATTTTTTTAGGAAAGCCTCAAATCTATGGAAAACAGCATACAGCCCATCTGCCATTATTTCTAATAATTTACAGCCCATCTGCTAATTCTTAAGGTTTTTTTGGAGCCCATATTCTTTTTGTTAGCATTACAGCCCATATTGTGGCCACGGTTAAAAAATTATATGAATTTTTGCATATTTCGGTGTGATCCGAACTGTTTTTAATCCCGAAATTTCGACTCACATTCAAACTGATTTTAAAAATAAATGTATATCAATATAAAATCCAACAAATTCTCCACGCACAAAAATTAATGTAATTTAAAATGTCGAAATGAAAAAAAAAAGATATTTGAAACTAATTGCCGGTTTGATCTGTTTTAAGAATGTACAGCCCATTTCTCATTACTGATGGGCCATTTTCTCAGCCAGCCGAATGAAAGCTCTCCTCGTATTGAAAGATTTGCAGCCCAACAGGCTTGACAAAGCGACTAACTTGGCAAATCATAAAAAAACTGGGATGTGGCCGTGCACCCAGCTGTCAGCCTCTCCACGTACAGTACTCTTCCGATGGAAGTCGTTCCTTGACCTCGTTGACCACGCCACGCGGAGAGCACCACGGCGGTGGACGACAGCGAGGCCTAGGAATGGGACGACGCGGAGCCGGGAAGACGTGGCAGTGGAAACCCGCGCAGAGAGGAGTACGAGGGTTCGCTGGTTCCGCTGCGGTGTGAGGCTGCCGTCGCCGCAGGGCCTTTCCAGCGGTGGGAATAGTAGAGGGTGGTGAGGCCTCCGCGGCAGCACAGCCTGCCACGGGAGGCAGGAGCATGCGGCACGACCGGCGCTGCTTTGGGCGGCTGGAGCAAGAAGACCAGAGGTTGAAGAAGCACTACGGCTGTTGGATGGACATCGTACGGTCACTGGAGCTAGAATCGTTCATATTGACTAAGTTGACAAAGCCCTCCATCTCCGTCAACTTAGTAGGCCCACAAGTCAGCCTCCCACAATGGTAGGTCCCAGCTAGCAGGGGGTATTCATTTTTTTTGTGCGTAATAAGGAGACACTTCCTTGCGTGCGAAGATATAGTTGGTGGGTCCGACATGTCAGCGGGGGAACATTTTTTTCGCGAAATACAGAGGCCCTTTCGATGGGTCCCAGCTGTCAGGTGGAGGAATCATTATTTTGCGCGTACAGTCCACGGCCGATGGATGTTGTTCGTTGACTACGTTGACCAGGCCGCGCCGAGAGCATCATGGCGGTGGACGACGGCGAGGCCTAGGAAGGGAACGACACAGAGCCGGGGAAGACTCAGCAATGGTTGCCACGCGGTGGGGAGTACGAGGGTTTACTGGTCCGGCTGCCGTCGCCGGAAAATAACAGGAGGTGTGGGTGAGTAGAGGAATGGTCTGTCTAGCAATGAAGTAGGGTGGGGCGGTGCGGCTTGTGTGGTAGCACAGCCGGCCACGGGAGGTGGGAGCAGGCAGTACCACCGGAGCTGGTTTGGGCGGCTGGAGCAAGAAGATCAGATATTTAAGAAGTAGCACGGCCGTTGGATTAACATCCAACGGTCACTGCTGCTAGAATCGTTTGTGGACTAAGTTGACAAAGCCAAAGTACACGTCAACCTAGTAGACCCACAAGTCAGCCTCCAAATCTGTCCCAAACAGCACACAACCCGAAATTTATAGCCAGATTCAAATTAATTTTAAATCTAAATATACCTTAATTTAAATTCAATGAAATTTTACCCGCACAAAAATAATGAAATTTAAAATATCAAAATCCAAAAGAAAATAGTATTTTGGAACTAGTTGTCTGTTTGCTGTATTTTTTCATTTTACAGCCCATTTATTATTACTTATAGCCCATTTTCTGGGCAAAATGCATCCCTCCTCGTCTTGAAAGATTTCCTTCCCAGCAGGGCGTAGAAAAGCAAGTAGGCCTATGTTGGTTATTCTGCAAAAAACAAAATAGCTGGCTAGCCATTTCAGAAAGGAAAAAAACAAACTGGGCTGGTCATGTGCTAAACATATGAAATAAAAGCCTGGGCTAGACGGGCCATGGGTCCCGCACAACCCAGTTGATACCCTTCTCCGTCCCGAAAAAGCAAAATTACTGCGCGCACTGCTGGGTCCCTACTGTCATCCTCACCATGTACAGTCATCTTCTTATTCCTCTTGGTTGTTGACCATGTTGACAACACCAGAGGGCGGCGCCGTGGCGAGCGAACCAAGGCAGAGGACGATGGTGAGGCCTCGGACGGGAACAAACAGGAGCCGGGGAAGATCACAGCCAGCCATGGGAGGCGGGAGCAGGCGGTCCCGTCTGCGCTGGTTTGGCTTTGGCGGCTCGAGGAAGAAGAGACTGAAGAAACGCGACAGACGTTGAATGTCAATCCAACGGTCAAGGTTGGCACAATCGTTTGTTGAGTAAGCGGACACCAAGTAGCATACTTTTTTATATATAGAAAGAAAATCAAAGACTTGTGAAGGCGTACAGAACAAGCTAGTGTACCAGTAAAGAGACGTTGTCTAGTTTTAGAAAAAAGAAAGACGTGCTCCTGTAGCTGGTTCGAATCCAAACCTAGACTGTGACTATATATGGTGCTATGCTACTTTGCAAGTAATGAAACTAACATATCTAACGTTCGCTTCTCCTCTTCTCTATTTACTCTCCCTAGCATCAAAAGCTCTGGCCGCAGCAACCATGTCCGCTGGCTGCTCGTCCACCTGCTCTTCAGCAGGCAACAACCAGATATGCGCCAAGTCGCCACCCGTACCATCGCATGTGGGTCTCATCACACCCCCGCAGGCACGCGCACCGCAGCCGATTGCTCATCGCAACCCGCTATCGTTGGTGTGGTGCCACTGCTGCAAATCACGCAGAGTCATCCGTCGCGTCTCAACCACAATCCGCAACCCTGGCCGAGTCTTCTACAAATGCCCGAATCATGGGGTAATAATATGTTTAAGTGTTGTTCTGTTGCTTTTAGTTGCTATTTTTTTAATAGTTTGATTGATGATCTTCCAATTTGATTCGTGCAGAAAAGGGAAGATTCGTGTGATTTGTATTTCTGGGAAGTTGCTGATGTGGGGGAATGCAACTACGCTGATTATTTGGTTAGCCGAGGAATCCCAATACCAGCAGGTTGGGGTGTTGGACAAGTAACTGAAGGAACGACAGAAGATGAAGATGCAGAGCAGAAGGTTAAAGATGCAGTTCCTCTGATCATGGCCAAGCAACAGCTGCTGAACGGCCTTGACAGCAATGAGGAGATGAAAGAGCTTGTGAAGATAATGGGCAAAATCGATGTGCTCTATAGGATGATTATCTCTTTATTTGCAGTGTATGTAGCACTCGTGATGTATTCAGTGGCTATGACATGAGCACTTTGCTGAAACTAGTAATGAATGAAATATGTGTAGCAGGCTGGGTCTAGTGTTGTGAACATCTAATGATTTCTATTAACGGAAATCAGGGGGTATCCCCCTTTTGCTCATATAAATAAATAAATAGCAGAGGCCCTGTCGGGTCAGCTTTGTTCTCATTCGAAGACGTCGAGAAAATTGTAGTCCAACAGCAAACTATGTCATCAAATTCAAGTTTCACAGCCAAATATGAGTACAACTAAACAACAATGTCATCATGTTTTAGTTGTCATACAATCACCAAACACAAATCAGCATACATAACAAGTGATGTTCTCATAGCAAAGTACTAAACAACATGTTCATCTGGTTTCTATTGTCATAGCAAACACAATTTCACATAGTAGATAAAAAACGTCTTCTGACAGGCAAATACGACAAAAGCAATGTAATCATCATCCGCAGTAGCAGCGTCAACATCTTCTCCATGTGTATCAGTCTAAATCGTAATTCCCCATGGTGTCATCTTCTTCTTCGTGCTCAACGTCCTCGAACATTGGCCTCTTCTTGATCAACTCTTGTATGTCCACAACACGACAGGCAGTCTTTTCGCCGGCGTCATTGACGTGATGGTTCTCAAAGATATTAGGAACATCTGTGTTATCTTGTACATCAGGAGCAGTGTAGGCATCATCTTGTTGTGCAACTTCATTAAACGAACTCCTCTGGTCAAACCTTTGCAATACTCTCCAGTCATCGCTACTTGCAAATGTGTCTTCTAAGAAAAATATCTATGTTGCTTGATTTTCCAAAATAAAAGGCTCGTTGGTCTGGTACACCGCCTTGACATTGATGGATTTGAAATAATCATCAGCTCTGGGTTTTGCGATCCTGGAAAACAGGTTATACCAACGATAGCACAACAGAACCACACACCGATGATCTCAAAACTGGAGATATACTACAACTGAACAATGTCTGTTATGTTAGCATACATTTCAGTTTTCTCTTTGTCATCAGTATCCGTGCTCATGATGGCACTGTTTTGTGTCTTCCTGCCTTCGTCTCGTGCAAGGGTGTTGCAGCGCACATCTCCAACAACGCAAGATTCATAATGTCTTACCCGAGTATTAGGACCCATTGCTAGTGAGTAAAGGGCATCATCAACTGCCTGCCCATCCTCCCGCATCTTCTTAACCTATGGTTATAAAATAGACAAGCTGATCATCTTATGTACTCAATATATTAAAAAAACTGACAGAGCACACAGCCATCGAACTTTCGAAGGCCATCGCAACAACAAAGATCGAGTATAAAACGGTGTAGAGCTATTTCACCTAACAGATTAGCTACTAGACCATGGCAATCTACGTCATAATAAATGTATGGTAGGATATTTTAGCAACTAATCGGCCTTGGCATGCCATCTCAGCTAAGCAGATTGAGTGCAGAACAGGGCAAGGAAGCTTCTTAAGCAGAGCATATTGACAGTAAACTACTTCGACAAATAGTGAGATTAACAGCGTCTATCAGCTAACATTAAGTGCTACACCGACATGAACGGGGCCTCAGTCTAGAATGCGCGTGTCGTGGGAGAAGCTGACCGCCGTGCGTCTCCACACGAACGTCGCCAGCGGTGGCGGCGCTGACCGTCGTGTGCCTCCACAAGAACATAGCCAGAGGTGGCGGCGCGGCTAGAGGACGGCAGTCTACGAGAGCGTACTGTGGGAGCGAGAGGATCGCCGAACCATGGCGCCTACGTATCGGCGCGGCGGGGAGGGTGGCTTTGGCGGCGCAAATGGAGTGGAGGGGGACAGGGGGAGGGGGATTTGGGGAATATTATTGGCTAGTTGGCCGAAGGGCCGTTGAATTGGATTTCAGGGGAATTTTTGGGTGTGGGGGGGGGGAGGATTTTCACGCGGTGGGCGGGGGGAGTTTGGCGCATGGTCGGTTTCTCCAAGTGCAGTCCCACATGTCAGTGAAGAGGCATGTCGAAGTGCGTTCTGTTTGCGTGAGCCGTGTGCAGGACCGAACGTGTGTGGGGTGCAATGCGACCGCGACAGGAGTGCTGTGAGTGTACCTCCTTTTTTCCTTTTAAACTAGGTGCTTCGCCCCCTCAAAAAAATTGTTGCTTCGTGCGATCCATCGATACTACTACTAGTAATCCGGTAATCCCGACTAAAACGGCGCAGCTGGGTCTTTTCCTGCGCGATATGCTGGGAGGTTAGCTTAGTTGGGTTTTTAGGACGAGTAATGCTACACCTACGTAATCCTAGTTACGTAATTAACATAATGTGAAATGTGTTATCTGTTGATTTTAGATTGGGGGGAGGGAGGGGCCCACCACCATGAAAATCAGGGGAGGAGAGAGAGAGGCAATTTATGTTAACCCTTTCGTAGGTTCCCGTAGATGTAGAAAGATGTGAAATGCGTGAATGTGTAGTAGACGTGCTATTGGAGTGCCTAAGATAATTTGTGTATGTATAGACCCTATGTGTTTATTTTACTTCGCATGTTAGATTTGTCTCGGTTCAGTAAAAAGCAGAGTTGGTGATGATGGTGTGCCTGTCATCCTGCAATATAGGCCGTCCGATCTATATCTAACGGATAGGAAGGAAACTATGACAATTTACCCGCACTCCTCTCCACATTTGCAGATAAGGCTTTCCCTCGTTCATCCTTTTCTCCCACAAGATCTTGATCTTCCGTGCAATGCACGGGCATCTTGCTAGTACTCCTACAATATGTATATTATTGTGAAAGTTCATATACACCGGCCGAGATTAATGCAAACACGACAGATTTTCATTACATTTCGAACTTTTATAGGACAGAAAAATAAAAGAAACCCGACCCTAAACCTATTCTGCGGCAGCGACCAACGTCGTCCATCTGCGATCTCTATGTACGGGGGCGGGGTTCAAGACCCGTGAAGTGAAGGTGCGGTCTCCGGCGAGGAAGAGTAGAACACGGGATACGGACCGGCCAGTTGGCACACCATGCCCTGCCGCCTCCCATGCCCTACTCATCCTCGGAGGAGTCCCCGACCTCGGCGGTGCCGGACGTTGGACAGCGGCAAGTAGGACGCGTGGCTGACGGTGCTCCCGTCGTCGACCGCTAGCGTGGCCACCGCTTGTGTGGTCACGTCCACGTCCGGCTACGCCGCTATTGCGTCGCGAGAGGCGACTTGAGCGAGGGCGGCGACCTTGAGCTTCATCCCCGAAGACAAGCTCTCCCGCAGAGCGTTCGCACTTGCAGTCATGGAGGATGCGGTGCCAGGTAGGAGGACGATGCGCTATGGTGTGGAGGTTAGCTGGGCGTTGCCGCTTTAAGTAGCACATTCCGGTGAGGCCAAGCGTCCGGGTGCGTCATTAAGTAGTCGGAGTTGGTTCCTCGGGCACCGAGCCTCTTAACGACGACATACGAACGGACGGCATGAATGCGGGCAGCTGGCGCCGGCTGGGAATGCACCACGCGACGGCGCGAGGGACGAGGGTTTTGGTGTGCCAGGGTAGTCAGCTGCGGTCATGGAAACGTTGGAGATTCCTTTGCTCACATGCGATCCCCGCATGTCATTGAAAAAGCAAGACGACCCGGCATGGTCTCAGGTCCAGAGGATGCAGTTGGCCGCGCTACACCACTCCGCGGACGCGGCGTGGCGCCCCGTGCATCCTTGACGAGCCGGGTGTTGGGGTGTGTTTGGATTGTGTCCAAAGTGCACCTTAACAAAATTTTGGTCATGACCCAAAGATTGGTCTTTGTTTGGATGGTTGCCATTTTTTGGCATGCCAATGAACTCTAGCCAACTCTAGTTCATTTTTCTTGCCAATGTCGGCCAAATCATGGGCAACCAATACCTCAACCAAAATTTTGGTCATGACCCAAAGATTGGTCTTTGTTTGGATGGTTGCCATTTCTTTGGCATGCCAATGAACTCTAGCCAACTCTAGTCCATTTTTCTTGCCAATGTCGGCCAAATCATGGGCAACCAATACCTCAACCATAATTTTGGCTACCCAATGCTTTGATGGGGCAACCTTGGGCACAAACCAAACATACCGTTGGTCGTGCCACAGCACTAACGCCACCCTCGACACACTAAAACCGACTGTGTCTAGCTACGATATGAGCGTGTCGCTCACCGCGGTCGCCGTGTCCAGAGGCGGTGCTGGAGCTGCGCCCCGTTTTGGCCCCAACGACCCACATGAACGGTTGTCGGTGGCGAGGAGGTCATGGGCCAGCTCCTCCATTGGACTAGTCTGCGCTACGTCGTCCCGAGGGGTGTGCCCCACATGTCGGTTTCCCTATTTTCCCAGCCATATTCGAGCGTCAGTGCTCCGCGTTGTGCATTAGGCCTTTCACTATGTAGGCCAAGCGAGACAACTTATTGTTTATTTGAGCCGTTCAAGTATAATCATGTGGAGTTTACTTATTTCTCATTCCTCTCCAACCCTCTTCTCCATCGATCATGTCGCCCTCCAGTCGAGTCCATCCTCCCTCTTGCCTCATTTGAACATTCTGCCGAGTATCATTCGCATGTACCCACCCTAGTCCTCTTTCAATAGATCTTCGGACCCCGAGATGAAATCGAGAGCGAATGAGTGGGGGCACGTGATACCTAAGGCAGATTCAAAATTTTGAACCGGTGATCATAGCATCTGCAAATCATATATAAAGGGTATTCAATGTTTGTTTCATTTTTGAACGTACAATATACTCCCTCCTATCCTTTCTAGTTTACATATAAGTTTTATGTGTAGTCAAAGTATCTCTACTTTGATCAAAAAGGTATCAACATTCAACAATGCCCAATCAATATTGTTAGATTCGTACGTACTCCTAGATTTGTACTCGAGATGGTTTCCAATTTGACTATTGACAATATTAATCGTACATGAGATGTATAATGTGAAAATTATATCATTGGAAACTCCTTTCACATACGAATTTGACCGTATGCTTTGTGTAAGTTGCATGTCATATATTATTACTCTAACATTTGGTCAAAGTTAGCCTTGAAAAACGCATTAGACCTGTATGCTTTGTGTAAGTTGCATGTCATATATTATTACTCTAACATTTGTGTAAGTTGCATGTCATATATTATTACTCTAGCATTTGGTCAAAGTAGTATAGTGGAAGTGGATCCTCTGACGTAGGTATCCCTACCTTACCCTCCCTTTTGGTCACTTACTAGCGGACCCCATGCTTGCTAGGCCCCACATGTCAGTTACTCAATGGGTTCGGCCACGTCAGGGATCCTCATCCGTAGTATACTCCCTCTGTTTTTATTTACTCCGCATAAAACGGAGGGGGTGGTGGTATAATAAATGACGCAGGCGGGGGAGGGGGAGGGGCGTCGGTTTGCTCTCAACTGCGGTCCCACAAGCGAGCGAAAACGCAAGACGAAGCGCGTTCCATTCGGCGAGCGACATGGAGGGTCCAGCGTGCCGGGCTGCAACGCGAACACGACAAGAGCGATGTATAGTCAAAACCGATTGACCGGTCGTCACCGAAACCACTATTCACACCAGAACCTTCGTTGTTCGGCCTACGCCAGCCACTGCCCTAAAACTACAACAAATCTCCAGCCCATTCCCCCACCTTTCGATCCCCTAGCCCGCATCAAGCGTCCCCTAGTTCACCGGAAAGCCATGGTGCGCCGCAAGATCACTTACTACAAGATGCTGATGCCGGAGCGCCACGCAGAAATCGCGGCGGCGGTCGGCGCCACAGACCGCCGTTCCCAAGCTCGCTTTGCGGCGGGCCAATCCCTGAGTTCTTTGGAGCCAAGCTACAAGGAGGAGGAAGCCGATCCAATGTTCATGGCGGAGGTCGCGGCGCAGAAGGCCCCCGATGGGTATGAGACGATGGACGTCGACTTCGTGCCGGCGTCCGAGTCCCCCATGGTGCAGGCGGACCAGCGGTTCAACATGGCGGTACTAAAGGAGGACCGGGAGGCAGAGGCTCAACTCAAAGCAGAGCACGCGCATGCCACTGCCATCGAGGCTCTCCTGCAGGCAGAACCGGATGTCGTGGATGTGAACCGGGCGGCGGAGGCTCAACTTGAGGCGGAGCACGCGGATGCCGCTGCCATCGAGGCCCTCCTGCAGGAGGAACCGGATGTCCTGGACTTGAACCGGGCGGCAGAGGCTCGACTCGACGCAGAGCGCGTGGATGCCGCTCTCATCGACGCCCTCCTGCAGGCGGAATCGGACGTCCTGGACTTGAACTGGCCGGCGGAGGCTTGACTCGACGTGGAGCGCGCGGATGCCGCTGCCATCGAGGCCCTCTTGCAGGCGGAACTGGACGTCCTCGACTTGAACCGGGCTGTGCTCTTGTCCTCGCAGAGCGCCCGCACGCTCCGCTTGAACGAGTAGCTGGAGGCCGAGGACAACCACGGTGCGGAGACACACGTCGGCAGCGACAGCTGGTTCGCACCGGCAGCCAAAGACGACGAGGCCGTCTCTTTCCGCGAGTACTGATAGTTTTTCTTTATGTTGTTGTTTTTATGGATCTTTTGCTGTGTAAAAACATATATTTGTTATGCAAGTTGCCTGAATTGGGTCAGTCTACCATTTCAGGCGGTTGGATGAATATCCTACGTCTCCTAACCCTTCTTTCCTTCTTCCTCACCTCTTCTTCTTCCCCAACAGACCACCGCACGGGCCATACTGATACTCCCCAACATGCGGTTGAATAAACATACTCTATGAACGAAAATTATGTGTCAGCGATAGGATGGCTGAGTTTGGTTTGTTCACATGCGACAACACGTGTCAGTGAGGGTGCGTTCCCTTGGTTGGGTTTGCGGCGTGCAGGAGCGACTGTGTGAGGGTGCGGTGCGACCGCGGCGTGCAGGAGCGACCGTGTGAGGGTGCGGTGCGACCGCGACAGCCATGCGCAAGTGTACCTCCTTCTCATTTTGAAAACTTTAGGCAAGCTTGGCAAAAATGTGTGGCGAAGTTTGGCAATGCAAGGCCTAGACCCAAACAGGATAAGTACGTACGTACTAGGAGTATTGGTGTTAAAAAAGAAAGGCGGGGTTTTCCTTCGCGGGATTTAATCGATACAAATCCTCGTTTCACGTGTCAATTAATGCATATTTTTTTCTCCAAAGACCAAAGAGCTAACCATCTCACTCCTCATCGCTTGATTAATGCAGCGCCATGCAAACCAACCGTTTCACTTCCGCATGCATGCATGTCGTCTCTCTCTCCCATGTCCATCTCTCTACACGCATGCGCCTCTCGCTCTCTCTCCTATTTCTGCATGCAAGCAGCTCTCTCTGCCTTGGGAAGATGCGAAGCACATGGGAAAGAGAGATGGGATTACTGCAGGCATGCATGCGGTGGAAAGGGATGGAGGGCCCAGTTGGAAAGAGCAGCGAAAAAATGCCAATGCGCAGAGCATTGCGTGGAAAACGAAATTTTCTTAGACGCAGACAAAAAAGGACCAGAGGGAGTACTACTAGGAGTACTAGTGCGGTGAGATGGTTGCTTGAAGAAGACGATGGAGAAGCGGAGTCAGCGAAGAGTGAAATGATGGTTGCTTCATCCGTGCTTTTGTGATTTGACGCCTCACTGCTTTGCGATTTGTGATAGAAGGGACAGGGGAGTAGACTCTGTGCTCTATACTGTACTACATGCGTCCAAGGATGGGAGAAAGAGGAGAGACGTTGCATTTTTCTATTCCTTCAGTCAATCAATCAGGGAGCTTCGGTTCCATCTTTTTGGCTTTGGCAACACTGTCCACAATGGTTCTCACGATGCCAAAAGCTATTTTCACATTTGGCTACACATTGTGGATGCCCTTAACCGTACCACTTGGTTTTGCTCTTGTGTGCTATCTATACAAATCTCAATTATATTAATCTAAAAAATTATAGAATCAAGATTAGTAAAAAGGAGGTGATTTTGCCGCGCGGATGGCGGGGGAGGTTTCTTATTTGAGAAATGCTACATCCACGTAATGGTTTACGTAAAGTTACAAACTGATGTGATGTGTGACTATTTGATTGGATTAAAGGAGAGGATTAGGCCCACCCCACCTAAAAATCAGGGGGGCATATATAGATTAGATGGAAAGTATACGTAGCAGCTACGTAGACCTTTGTAACTCTAGGATTAGGCTTCTTATTTTCGGAGGACGTTGTCCTGGCGGTTTGCTAACATGCAGTCCCACATGTCAGTGCTTTACCAAGCCGATCCGCGTCCCACATGAGGCAGAACAATGACAGAAGCAACACGTGTTTAAGTTGAATAATATGAGGAAGAAGCGGATTCAGCAACGAGTGAAATGATGGTTGCTTCGTCCCTCCAACTTAACTGCAGGAAAGGTGCAGCTTTGTGATTTGACGCCTCATTGCTCATTACTACGCCGGCGCCATGACTGGGGTGCTTCACCCCGGCTGCTCTGCACTGTATTCCGGTATGGCACGTGGACCCGGTAGCTTGATGTCCCACATGTTGGCGAAAGGGACTAGAAGATTTATGAAAGCAAGCACTCCACTCTTACAACGGAGGAGTAGACGACACGATGGCCCAGTGAACTGTCACTTGTACTATACAGTACTATAGTTTTGTTGTTTCGCACGATCCATCGATACAAACCCGATTAAACAGGAAAGGGCGGGATTTTTCCCGCGCGGTAGATGATACTGGCCATACATTTCAAAGGCAATTTTAATGTATGCAAACTGAATAATTATAAGTAACAATATGATATCTAGTAAAACTAAAAACACATATGAATTATTGTGTTAGAGTGTAGTAGTAGTGATGTATTGCATACTGTAGTTGTTAGGTGTAACATGCGAGAACGTGTAGAGATGTAGTTTTGGAGGGCCTACAGAGAGAAAAGCGTAATACGGTCACCGAACTTCAGAATAAGCTGATTACAGTCACTATATACGTTTTGCGGTGATTATACGGTCACTTGCTCACAGTTCAGCATCGGATTGCACTCTGTTGACTGGCCAAATAGTGTGCGTGGCGCCATGTTGACTAGTTAAATTGACCATGTTCCTTGTGGGTCCCACCTGTCAGTTTGCATAGGCAAAAGGTCAGATAAACACAAATTTACGCAGGCGCGACAAGGCTCCAACCCGTGCGCGGGAATCACCTGGTTGTGTATGTGTCCGTCGGGGCCTGATGTGTGCGCATGCACGTGTAGGTTGAGCACTTGAGCGTGAGAGTGTGTGTTGGTCGTGTGGTGTACTGGTGTGTGCATGTAGTGGCGGAGCCAGAAAAATAGGATGAGGAGGGCCGAGTATTGTTCAACCTTGTTGGGGTGGGCCAATCCATCAAAAACATCCATTTTAGCAAAAAAAATCACTGCTACTATTCATCTATTAGGCCTAAATCACAGATGTTAGGGGGGGGCCAGGGCCCTGGCTGGCACCCCCTGTCTCCGCCACTGTGTGCATGCACGCGTGCGTGTGTGCGTGTGAGTGTTGCGTGCGTGCGTGTGAGTGTTGCATGTGTGCGTGGTTCCGTGTGTATGTGTGAGTGTTGCGTGTGTGCGTGGGTGCATGTGTTTGTGTGAGTGTTGCGTGGATGCAGTTCGTGTGCATGTGTGCATGTGTGTATAATCACCACACCAGCTCCTGTGTGTTAAAACAGACGGCTCAGCATACCAATACAAGGCCACCTTGTCCGCTGTGCCCGCGGTCATGACTTCGAACCACCGTCCAAATATATTTTTTATCGTTTGTTTTCATTCTTACTAGCAAGATGCCCGTGCGTTGCACGTAACATCAAGATGCATTTGTATGACTTGTTTATCTTGTGAGAGAAAAGGATGAACGAGGGAAGGCCTTATTTGCAAATGTGGAGAGGTGTGTGTGTACCATTTTGTAAAATTGCCATAGTTTCTTTCCTATCCGTCAGATATAAATCGGACGGCCTATATTGCAGGATGGCAGGCACACCATCATCACCAACTCTGTTTTTTTATAAGAGTGTATTTTATGTATTTTATAAGAGTGTAGATGTAGAGTAGATACAAATCGACAGGTGGGCACGATGGTAGTGAGATAATGTGATGCAACACTAGAGGTGCCACGTGGAGCGTTTAACTGGTCAACTAGTCATGTCATGAGCAAATATAGAGTTGTACAGTGAGCCCGTGACTGTATAATAGCCACTAAACGTAAATGGTGACCGTAATGAGTGGATTCTGAAGTCCAATGTACGCATCGTGCTTTCTCTTCAAATACAATGATCGTCATTGCATATATCGCGAGAGAAAGATGAAACATGCGTGAATTTTCTGGGGGCTTACTTTTAGAGGACCTGGAGATAGTTTTGTGTGCATACGTGAAAGGGGTGTATAGGGGGGGTATGCGATGGAGAGAGAGATGCTCTTCGTTTCTCTTTATTATGACTAACTTTGTATATAGTATAAAAATATACAAAGTCACAGTGTGGAATAAATATCATTGTGGGCACCATGCAATGCAAATTAGCGTTCGTACTCCTCCATATAACTTTGTAATGTTGTATATATGTAGAAACTCTAAAATAATTTTTTGGCCACACTTTATTCAAAAGGAATGTTGTATGCGAAATAAACGTGAAGAGAGGGCTTTTTAGATCAATGGGGTACGTGATGTAACATGTGTGAATGTGTAGTTGATGCATTTGGCAGGGCCTAGAGAGGTATGTGTGTGTATTACGTATTCGAGAGAGGCCTGGATAGAGGGGCCGACGGGGGGCGTGGGAGAGATAGCACGAGAAATGAGAGTGGTCTAGAGAGAGAGAGAGAGATGAATATGACGTCATGACAAGATATTCCATTCCCTTGAGTGTGTATATGCAAGGGGGGAGAGAATAGAGGCACCAGGAGAAATTTTCTCTGTGTGTGGTGTTTGTGTTGGTATGTGTGGGTGTGAGAAGATAATGAGACATGGGGGCAGAGGGTGTGTCACCGTGTGAGTTCCGGTGGGTCGCGGTGAGGCCCTTCGTTCGGTTCCGTCCTGCGCCACATTGGTCGGCCCGTGACGCATTTATGAAGACCCATGGACGACTAGTCATACAAGACAAAGATAGCAGAATTGTGAAGGACTCTGTGTCCACTGACAAAGCCGGCTTGGATTTGTAACCCTAGGTTCTCGGACTAAGGTAACCCCTTTATCTTTGATATTACTATTCATCCAACCTAACTTTAAGGGGCATCCTACAGAATGCTCTGCTAGAATCATACTCGTTGATTAGGAAGAGAGGTGTGAGACAATGCGTGAGAGACAGGCGTAAAGATAATGTGCGTACATGAGACACGTAGGCAGGTCCATGAATATATAAAGGGTCGATGAGGATTGTGCGTGTGTATGTTTGCGAGAGGAAGAGTGCTTGTGATAAAGGTTAGTGGAAACAGTTGTAAATGGTTACGAGAGGGAGGGAGGGTTATATCTAGAGCATGTGTGCGAGAAAGACACCTCGGGAGAGAGTGTGTGAGCATGTGTGAGAGACCACCGATGGAGAGTGAAACTACACGTAAAAGACTGCTCTACACATTGATTAAAGATATAAATTGTATCCAAATATTAGGATGGGATCATGATATTTGCAATTCGCGTAAGGAGCGGTCATTGATCCATCAGACATCTAGATTCTATTAAATTTTGAGCATGTCTATGTTATTATTCGACACAATTGATCCACATAGTTAGTATTTTGAACTCCAGACAATGCATCGCTTTAGCAATCGAATATAAACGTGAGTATAGTTCATGTTGTGTGTGTAAAGCACATTATACATACGAAAGTTACACAATGGACATTATAAATAGCTACCTATGAACTAGCATACATTTGAATTCAACTTAAGGTGGTTTAAAAAAATCGAATTCAACATGAAGTCCATTCAATTATTTGAATTTGATATCATGGCATTTGTAAACCATACCTAAATTATGGGAGCACCAATCTTTGCTCTGATTTTGTACATAATAGCATATGTAGTCGTGTACAAAATAGATTCAAATTTAGCTCCTACATTCCAAAATAATCGTAGTTATAGGATTTTCAAGTGTCAAAATTTCAAAAAGAAGCGGATAATTTAATGAGGTTTTCAAACATACAAGGTCAAATATAACGTTGTCTATTTAGGTCAATCCTCATAGTTCAAGAGTACTCTAAACATGAATGCTTGTGTTTCAAAATTTCGAACGAAGCACCAAAAGAGCCTCTACTCGCCCGAAACCGCGTGGGACCAATGTTTGGTAGTACAAGGAAATTACTTTTCTAATAACTCCGACCCGTGAAACCTACCGGTCCGACGTCCAAAGGTCTAAACCGGGGTAGGTTTGTAGCTTCATCTAGACGCCACGCAACCGCATACGAAAAACATTCATACACAATGGCCGCCTAAGCACACATGCGCGCGGCCGAAATCGCTCCCGCCCACTATTTGGGACACCTGGGATTACCATCCTACCCCCGACCCGCAGTAGGTCCGAAATTTAAGAGGGGGGCAAAGTTTGTACTTTCCCCAAATTTCAAACAAGCGCGTCCCATCTTCTGTTCAAAAAAAGCCAAAAACAAGCGCGTCCTAGACCGAAACATGGTTCCCCCCACCCGTCCGATTCCCCATTCGTACTCCATGGGCGCCAAAACTACCTCTCCACCAGCCGCGAAACCCCGGTGTCCTCCGTCCGCCACCCCATCCCACCCATCAACCGCCACCCTCCTCCATCACGCCGGAGCCGATACCCCGACGTCGTCGTCCACCGCAACCTCAACCGCAACGCCCTCCACGGCTAGTAGTTGAAGCCGAGGCCGATCCGTCCGTACCCGAGCCAGTTCAACCACGCCGTCCTGCGCCTCACCGCTGCTGCTCCAACTTCGCCACCCTCCACCGCACCGGAGTTGTTCCTGCTACGCCATCCTTCGCCGCCTCGGATCTGCTTCCCCTCCGCCGACATACGGCCACCACAACATAGTCAACAATTTGGCCATGGGTTCGTCCAAGCCTGCACCCTCCAGAACATCAGTTTCCCCGGTAAAAAGAAGAAGATCGGCGCGACATGTGGAGGTGACCACACCGACAACCGAAAAAGGTACTCCTCTTCCCTTATTCATGCAAAAATTACATCTCTGCTTGCATGGTATTCATCCCACAGAAGACACTAGTTGACCGCTTCTTCTTGATACTAGATGTTCCTAGTAACTCGCGATGCACAAGGTTTATCCTCATATACTATTTCACCTTAGCTAGAGGTCAGTCGCCCCCCTGAATTTCAATTTCTGGCCAGTTGATTCCCAATTAACGGAAGCATTCCCCGGCGTAACAGGCGCTAGTACGCCTATTACGCCGGGGAAGCAGTGCCTTGGTGTTTATCTTAGGGGCGTGTGCAGCCTAGAGCTACTGGCGCCCGATCTGGAGGTCGGCCGGGATTAAAGGGATGGCCTGGGGGTGCTGCCAAGCACGGTGGTGGTGTGAGGTCGATCGGAGGGCGGGGCGGCGGAGGCAGGGGTCTGGGCCGGTGGTCGCTGGCGGTTCGAGAAAGATCGGTAACAGTGACTGGCGGGAGGTAGACGAAGGCCACCTGCCAGTTCCTTATAGATCGGATGGTTCATTAAAAAAATCGACTGACCTATTTATTTTCAGTCGACTGTTATCTTAGATATGACCACATGTGGTGGTGTGCTGGAGGAGTGCCTGCATTTCCTGTGCTCATATATTACAAAATCATACGCAGTAGAATCTAATTTTGTTCGCCATGCAATGTTGTAGAGCTATCATATGTCTCCTGTCATTTATTTTTCAGCCACGTGTTATCTACTACTTTTACAGTGCACTAGTTCTGCACACACTTCACCCTTACTCTCACTATTGTGTTTTTATGCAAGGGTATTTCAGACTCTGCTGCCATGAGAGAAGCCAAAAAGAAAAGAGAGAAGTCGCTCCAGCTTCGTATGCGGGTAGGCAAGACACGTTACAGTGCTATAAAGGGTGCGGTGTTAGCAGATGGAGACGGTAAACGTAGCTCTGGAGTTGATGACCTCGCTTGCAATGAACCACCATCCCAGGTGCTTGCTTTAACTTTGCGTTGTCATATGTGGCTGGATGTTCCATATGGTGTCTAGCTTGTATTCGAAAGGCCGAAGTCGGTAAGATAAGGAAAGATATTTTTTTACATGAACCACCATCCCATGAGCACCAGAAGACAAATTGCTAGTCAGGGCACTGGCCGAGCCAGTGACAAGCCCAGCAAAGATAGGCATCACCTGGAAGCCAACTAAAAAGCTGCGATGGTGGCGAAGCAGCCCGCCTGCCACCAGGCTCTCAGGTCCTAGATGATCATGCTCACCACTCCAGCCGGATGTCTAGCTTGTATTGCTTCGAATTTGGTTAAATTGCATCTGCTTAGCTTACACATTATACCTTTGAATATGACATGCCTTTCTGTTTTTGGTACATACTAGTACATCTGTGTATTAACCATGTTCTTACATCAAACTAATGTTCTTGTGTATCCCTCATCAATCACTTATGACGAGGCAGGCAGGCAAGGGGACTACTCCTCATTTAAAGAATGCAGCGTCAGCCTCCCGACATGATTCTCAAGAAGCAGAAATGCTAGATGAAGATAGTGAACGTAGCTCTGTAGTTGATTACAGCATTACCCCTACACTAGCATCACAGGTGCTTGCTCTAACTTGGCAGCATGATATGTGGTTGCATGTTGCATATGGTGTCTAGATTGTAATTCTTCCAATCTGGTTAAACTGCATGTGCTAGTCTGCTTAGCTTATACATTATACATGTTAATGTGACATGCCTTCATGTATTTAGTACATAGTACATCTGTCTATTAAGCATGTCCTTACATAAAACTATTGTTTTTTATATCCCGCATCAATCAACATGACGAGACACCTTTAGTATATGCAGTGCGATATTAGTTGCATCTTTCATATGATTTATAGCATGCGCTGCTTCTAATTTGCTGAAATTCCATTTATGATGGTACGCTTTTAACTTGGCAGAGTCATATTGGTTGCATTTTTCATGTGGTGTCTAGCTTGCATTGCTTCTTATTTGCTGGAATGGTTTCTGCTTAGTTTACACAAACAGTTGTGAACATGCCATGCCATCCTGTTTTTCGTACATATTCCATCGTGGTATCATGTGTTTGCCTTACATCAAAGTAGTGATTGTCAGTATCATGCATGAATGTGTTCTGAAGAGAGAATTTTATTGCTTTTTCTTGTCGGTTTTACTTGACAATTCAAAATCAATAAAGCGGAAGGAAGTTAGCAAGGCAGCGGATAAAGGTGCTCCTTCCGAACGGAGGGCCTCTACAGTTTCTACTCCTCCACACCCCCAAGATGATTGCCAAGACAACACATGCATAGACACTCAACAAAGCTGTGTTTATGATGAGCACATCTCCCCTAGTGCAGCATCATCGGTGCTCCCTCTAACTTGGCACTGTTATATGTGGTTGCATGTTATGTGTGATGTCTAGCTTGTATTGCTTCTAATTTTGTTGAATTCCATCTGCTTACTTTACACATTATACTTGAATAAGACACGTGTTCCTGTTTCTAGAACATACAATATCTGTCTATCACACCATGTTCTTACATCAAATTACTACTGTTGTGTAACCTACAACAATCACTTGTCATAAGACACGTTTGACTTCGGAGTGTGATATAGGTTACATCTCACATTCTTTTCTAGCTTGTACTACTAATTTGTTGAAATTTCACTTATGACGAGACAGTTTTAACTTGGTAGAGTGATATTCGTTGCATCTTTCATATGGTGTCTAGCTTTCATTGCTTCTAATTTGTTGAAATGCCTTCTCCTTAGTTTACACATCATAAGCTGTTCATATGCAATGATGTGAATATGCAATGGCACTAATGACGAGAGACCTCTAACATGGTAGTGTGATGTTGTTTGCATCTTGCATATGATTTATTTCTTGTACTGCTTCACATTTGTTTAAACGCCATTTATGATGAGACACTGTTAACTTGGCAGTGCGATATTTGTAGCATCTTTCATATGGTGTCTACCTTCCATTGCATTGCTTCTAATTTGGTGAAATGTCTTCTTAGTTTACACATCATACTTTTGGTTATCTCTTCCGTCCTGTTTTTCATACATATTACATCCTCCTATCATGTGGTTGTCTAACATCAAAGTTTAGTTCATCTGCATCACACATCAATTTGTTCTGAAGAACTAAATTGTTATTCATTTTTCTTGTCGGCTTGACTTAACATGGCACAGAGAAAGAGGAAGAAACATAGAATGGTAGGGAATTAGAAGCGCATGAATCCTGGAGATTCTGCTGGTATTGATGGTGCAATAGAAGGTCAAAGTCTAGCAGAAAATTCTACAAACACGGCATCCCATGCTACACGAGTTGCAAAAAAAGCCAAACAGAAACAAATAGCTGCCACCAAACAAGCAGAGACAACCCTATTTCTTGCAACACCTACCACAGTACTACCAGCTACACGACTTACTCGTGCGTCAACTGAGCTAGCAGCACGTTCCCAAGATCCCTTGCCACCTGACACTACTTCCCAAGCACTCTTGACACAAGACGAGTTGGGAATATAAGATGAACCTTGTGAGCTTCAACAGCAAGAAGGTAGTTGCTGGAGTCAAGTTACAATTGCATGCTTCTTTATATGTAGTCTCACAGTTTGATGTACACTAACACTTCCTATGTTCGTTGTTGGACTAGCACCTAGGCGCAAGAGGAAACAAACATCAGGGATAATGCTCGATAGGTTAACTAAATCTAGAGGAGGAAGAATGGAGATCCGTTTCGAGGCAGGTTTAAAAAGGCCACGTGATGCTACAGAGTCAGCCAAGTTAGTATCAGAGGCAGCGGTTGCCGTTAGGTGTCATGTACATATCCTCCCAACATGGATTCAGTACAGGAATGACAAAGACGAAACCCAGTTCAACACCTTCCTCGACCATTTATCTGTAAGTATGGTTATGTATGGAAACTAGTAATATCGTCTTGCTCTATCCCATACTTTCTAGGTTGCTGATAATGAGACTCCCATAATTTTCAACAGATGAGGTTCAAGTTGGATAGCCAAGATGATGCAACCAGACAAGCTTGCACCCATGTTTTCAAGTCTGCTCTGCGACAGTATCGGTATAACTTGAGGAAAACTCACCTTGAAGGCAAGGCTAACAGTGAACTTTCCCAAACATCTCCAGTGGAAAATATATCAGATGAAGACTGGAGGGGCCTTGTTAAACACTGGTCTGATCCGAAGTATCAGGTACATTATATATATGTGATCAGATCACATGTTGAAGTCCTATTTACGCATGTGCCACATAAATCTATCTTCTTGTAGGTGAACTGTTCAAAGAACAAGGCCAACCGTATGAAAGTGAAATTCCAACAGACGACAGGATCTCGTAGCTATATTGCACACTGCGAGGCTCTTGTAATTAGCTGTTGTTTCACTCTTTTCGCTGTACTATATTATCAGATCTATATTCACTTGTTCGAAATGCAGAGGAAAGCCCGCAAAGACCAAAAAGTACCTGAACCAAATGTTGTGGAAATCTTCAAGGACTGTCACACCAGCAAGAAGAAGGGCATGACTACGCCAGTGAAAGCCGCTATTGTAAGTCCTCAATCCTCATGCCTTTTAACTACTACTTACTCTGACTTGTGCCTTGAACTGCATGGTTTGCTGCCAATGTCTATTACTCTTTTCAATTTTATACACAATTGTCTTAGTGTATCATTGCACCTTACAAGGTTTAAAAGAGAGGAGTGATGTTCCTTTGATCTTGACCCGTAATCTAGTTCCGTGCTGGACTTGCCCACACAACGTTACAATTGCTTGTTTGTCTGTTCTAAGTTGGTTTGTGATATGAATGATGTCATACTATGCTTACCGTATTATAAACTTCATCTCTTTATCCTTAGCCCTCAATATAATGTGAAGAAATAGACAATACATTAGCGATGGTACATGGTCATATGTTTGGAACCTGGTTTTATTATGTACTTTGCAATAAAATACAACTGATATTTTACATGGGTTCACCAGAATAAGTTTTGTATATAGACCAAAGCTATTTTGTTTGGTTTTGCTGCCTCCTTAATATCTTCTGTTCTGGTACTACTAATATAAAACCTCAACTTTTCAGCGAGCTATGGAAAAAATGGTGGAACCGCCACCTTCTGAAGGTGGCGAGGCAACTATAACCGCAATGTCAGTTCTTGCTACAGTGGGTCAGTACATGTTCACTAACAGTGCCAAAAGCATGTTCCTGCGTAATACTGGGTTGGTTGTTAAGGCAATATCATCCAAACTGCCTCATGATCAAGATATGCAAGCTCAAAGCAATGTTGTATCTGCGCTCCAGACACAAGTCCATTCCCTAACAGAGACCCTTTGTGAAACAAGGAGAAACATTGCTCAATGTCGTCAAGATATGCATGGTTTTGAAACCAGACTATCAGACATTTGCTATGTTGTTTAGGAGCGTAGGGGAAATGAAGGCGAGGGTTATGGTGCTCCATCGGACAATACAGCATGAAAACGTAAAAGTCGGGTCAAATGAACTGAGCTTCTGAACTTCTGGTGGTGCATTTATCTGCTAGACTGTTAAGTTTTATGCCAACCTTCCTTTTGTTATATAGTTGTAATTTGTTTTGGTGCGATACAAAATTTATTCTTAACGTGCAGCCACCGGCTGAAGAAAATAGCAAGCCATTTTTGTATAGTGTAGGGTGTTCCCTATATTTGCACTGGTGGCGATCTTTGATGCCGAGTGGATGTAATCTGTGCAATCGCCTTAATAGCCTAGCATTAGTTTTAGCCTTATTTATTTCCTAGTCTTCTTTTTCCCTGGTTTGCTAGTGGCCGCAACTACCATGGGCCATATACGGGCCGTAGGATCCATGGGTCTCCTACGGGCCGTCGATAAATGGGCCTGTAAACGGTGGGCCTCGGGCCGTCGGATAAATGGGTCTACATGGGCCGTAATCGGGCGTAATTAGTATCGGCCCAGCACGGTAACAGGCCGTTAACAGGCCGTAGGACAACAAAGGCTTAATTATGTCACAGGCACAATGGGTCGTTAATGGGCCAGAATATAGGATGGGCTGGAAATGGCGCAACGGGTTAACAGGCCAGAAACGAGCCAACTCTTACCATGGGCCGAATTTGGCCCATTAGGGTAACAGGCCAGTAACGGGCCGACTCTTGCCATGGGCCGAATTTGGCCCATTAGGGGAACAGGCCAGTAACGGGCCGACTCTTGCCATGGGCCGAATTTGGCCCATTAGGGCAACAGGCCAGTAACGGGCCGGAAGTAATCGAGGGCCGAAAAGGAGCCCAAGAACGTATGGGCCGTCAATAGGCCAAAAGCTAACACGGGCTGGAAACGGCCCATGTAAATCACGGGCCATTAACGGGTATAAATAAAATTACTGCTCATTATGGGCTAGAGTCACCGTGGGCCTGTAAAGGGCTGAAAGATACGAAGGCCTCATATTGGCCGAAAGATGTCGTGGGCCATACATGGGCCGAAAGTGAAATGGGATGGTGTTATATTCAACGGCCCACATGATGTTGTTGGGCCGATTTCCTTTAGGGCCTAACGGGCCGTGAGTTGACGGGCCGTAAAATGGGCTATTTGCGAAGAGACCGTTAACAGGCTTTTCATGGGCCAGCCCGTTAACTTTTGACGAAGTCAAACGGGCCGGCTTTGTAAGCTAAATGGGACAGTGGTGGGCCGTGGCACGTGTCGACATATCATAGGCGCCTATCTGACCCACTGACGAGCTGACACGTGTTTCGTCCGGCCAATAAGAATTTTACACGTGGAAATTTCCCATTGGTCGGGGTTGTTAACAGGTTATCAGATCCAAAACATGACCAGATAGCTTAACGGCATTCCGTTACGGTGGATGCCACGTGTCGGTCACCCTTGACGAAAGCACTTCTGTGACGCGTGATTTATCATCATGGTGAAGGAAATATGCCCTAGAGGCAATAATAAAGTTATTATTTTATTTCCTTATATCATGATAAATGTTTATTGTTCATGCTAGAATTGTATTATCCGGAAACATAATACTTGTGTGAATACATAGACAAACTAAACGTCACTAGTATGCCTCTACTTGACTAGCTCGTTAATCAAAGATGGTTATGTTTCCTAACCATAGACATGTGTTGTCATTTGATTCACGAGATCACATTATTAGGAGAATGATGTGATTGACATGACCCATTCCGTTAGCTTAGCACCCGACCGTTTAGTATGTTGCTATTGCTTTCTTCATGACTTATACATGTTCCTATGACTATGAGATTATGCAACTCCCATTTGCCGGAGGAACACTTTGTGTGCTACCAAACGTCACAACGTAACTGGGTGATTATAAAGGAGCTCTATAGGTGTCTCCAAAGGTACATGTTAGGTTGGCATATTTCGAGATTAGGATTTGTCACTCCGATTGTCGGAGAGGTATCTCTGGGCCCTCTCGGTAATGCACATCACATAAGCCTTGCAAGCATTGCAACTAATGAGTTAGTTGTGAGATGATGTATTACGAAACGAGTAACGAGACTTGCCGGTAACGAGATTGAACTAGGTATTGAGATACCGACGATCGAATCTCGGGCAAGTAACATACCGATGACAAAGGGAACAAAGTATGTTGTTATGCGGTCTGACCGATAAAAGATCTTTGTAGAATATGTGGGAGCCAATATGAGCATCCAGGTTCCGCTATTGGTTATTGACCGGAGACATGTCTCGGTCATGTCTACATTGTTCTCGAACCCGTAGGGTCCGCACGCTTAACGTTACGATGACAGTTTCATTATGAGTTTATATATTTTGATGTACCGAAGTTAGTTTGGAGTCCCGGATGTGATCACGGACATGACGAGGAGTCTGAAAATGGTCGAGACATAAAGATTGATATATTGGAAGCCTATGTTTGGACATCGGAAGTGTTCCGGGTGAAATCGGCATTTTACTAGAATACCGGGAGGTTACCGGAACCCCCGGTAACCTAATGGGCCTTAATGGGCCTAGTGGAGGAAGAGGAGAGGAGGCCTAGGGGCTGCCGCGCGCCCCTCCCCCCCAGTCTGAATTGGACAAGGAGGGGGGGCGCCCCCCCTTTCCTTTCTTCCCTCTCTTCCTTCTTCCCCAAGTCCTAATCCAACTAGGGAAAGGGGGGGAGTCCTACTCCCGGTAGGAGTAGGACTCCTCCTGCGCGCCTCCTCCTAGGGCCGGCCGCACCCCCCCTTGGATCCTTTATATACGGGGGCAGGGGGCACCCCTAGACACACAAGTTGTTCTCTAAGATCGTTCTCTTAGCCGTGTGCGGTGCCCCCTTCCACCATAGTCCTCGATAATATTGTAGTGGTGCTTAGGCGAAGCCCTGCGACAGTAGAACATCAAGATCGTCACCACGCCGTCGTGCTGACGGAACTCTTTCTCGACACTTTGCTGGATCGGAGTCCGGGGATCATCATCGAGCTGAACGTGTGCTAGGACTCGGAGGTGCCGTAGTTTCAGTGCTTGATCGGTCGGGCCGTGAAGACGTACGACTACATCAACCGCGTTGTCATAACGCTTCCATTGTCGGTCTACGAGGGTACGTAGATCACACTCTCCCCTCTCGTTGCTATGCATCACCATGATCTTGCGTGTGCGTAGGAAAATTTTGAAATTACTACGTTCCCCAACAGTGGCATCCGAGCCTAGGTTTTATGCGTTGATGTTATATGCACGAGTAGAACACAAGTGAGTTGTGGGCGATATAAGTCATACTGCTTACCAGCATGTCATACTTTGGTTTGGCGGTATTGTTGGACGAAGCGACCCGGACCGACATTACGCATACGCTTACGCGAGACCGGTTCTCCCGACGTGCTTTGCACAAAGGTGGCTAGCGGGTGTCAGTTTCTCCAACTTTAGTTGAACCAAGTGTGGCTACGCCCGGTCCTTGCGAAGGTTAAAACAGCACCAACTTGATAAACTATCGTTGTGGTTTTGATGCGTAGGTAAGAACGGTTCTTGCTAAGCCCGTAGCAGCCACGTAAAATTTGCAACAACAAAGTAGAGGACGTCTAACTTGTTTTTGCAGGGTATGTTGTGATGTGATATGGTCAAGACATGATGCTAATTTTTATTGTATGAGATGATCATGTTTTGTAACTGTGTTATCGGCAAGTGGCAGGAGCCATATGGTTGTCGCTTTATTGTATGCAATGCAATTGCGCTGTAATGCTTTACTTTATCACTAAGCGGTAGTCATAGTCGTGGAAGCATAAGATTGGCAAGACGACAACCATGCTACGATGATGATCAAGGTGTCGCGCCGGTGACGATGGTGATCATGATGATGCTTCGAAGATGGAGATCACAAGCACAAGATGATGATGGCCATATCATATCACTTATATTGATTGCATGTGATGTTTATCTTTTATACATCTTATCTTGCTTTGATTGACGGTAGCATTTTAAGATGATCTCTCACTAATTATCAAGAAGTGTTCTCCCTGAGTATGCACCATTGCGAAAGTTCTTCGTGCTGAGACACCACGTGATGATCGGGTGTGATAGGCTCTACGTTCAAATACAACGGGTGCAAAACAGTTGCACACGCGGAATACTCAGGTTATACTTGACGAGCCAAGCATATACAGATATGGCCTCGGAACACGGAGACCGAAAGGTCGAGCGTGAATCATATGGTAGATATGATCAACATAGTGATGTTCACCAATGAAACTACTCCATCTCACGTGATGATCGGACATGGTTTAGTTGATTTGGATCACGTGATCATTTAGAGGATTAGAGGGACGTCTATCTAAGTGGGAGTTCTTTAGTAATATGATTAATTGAACTTAAAATTTTTCATGAACTTAGTACCTGATAGTATCTTGCTTGTTTATGTTTGATTGTAGATAGATGGGCCGTGATGTTGTTCCGTTGAACTTTAATGCGTTCCTTGAGAAAACAAAGTTGAAAGATGATGGTAGCAATTACACGGACTGGGTCCATAACTTGAGGATTATCCTCATTGCTGCACAGAAGAATTACGTCCTGGAAGCACCGCTGGGTGCCAGGCCTGCTGCTGGAGCAACACCAGATGTTATGAACGTCTGGCAGAGCAAAGCTGATGACTACTCGATAGTTCAATGTGCCATGCTTTACGGCTTAGAATCGGGACTTCAACGATGTTTTGAACGTCATGGAGCATATGAGATGTTCCAGGAGTTGAAGTTAATATTTCAAGCAAATGCCCGGATTGAGAGATATGAAGTCTCCAATAAGTTCTATAGCTGCAAGATGGAGGAGAACAGTTTTGTCAGTGAGCATATACTCAAAATGTCTGGGTATAATAATCACTTGATTCAATTGGGAGTTAATCTTCCAGATGATTGCGTCATTGACAGAATTCTCCAATCACTGCCACCTAGCTACAAGAGCTTCGTGATGAACTATAATATGCAAGGGATGAATAAGACTATTCCCGAGCTCTTCGCAATGCTGAAAGCTGCGGAGGTAGAAATCAAGAAGGAGCATCAAGTGTTGATGGTCAACAAGACCACTAGTTTCAAGAAAAAGGGCAAAGGGAAGAAGAAGGGGAACTTCAAAAAGAACAGCAAGCAAGTTTCTGCTCAAGAGAAGAAACCCAAATCTAGACCTAAGCCTGAAACTGAGTGCTTCTACTGCAAGCAGACTGGTCACTGGAAGCAGAACTGCCCCAAGTATTTGGCGGATAAGAAGGATGGCAAGGTGAACAAAGGTATATGCGATATACATGTTATTGATGTGTACCTTACTAATGCTCGCAGTAGCACCTGGGTATTTGATACTGGTTCTGTTGCTAACATTTGCAACTCGAAACAGGGACTACGGATTAAGCGAAGATTGGCTAAGGACGAGGTGACGATGCGCGTGGGAAATGGTTCCAAAGTCGATGTGATCGCGGTCGGCACGCTACCTCTACATCTACCTTCGGGATTACTATTAGACCTAAATAATTGTTATTTGGTGCCAGCGTTGAGCATGAACATTATATCTGGATCTTGTTTGATGTGAGGCGGTTATTCATTTAAATCAGAGAATAATGGTTGTTCTATTTATATGAGTAAAATCTTTTATGGTCATGCACCCATGAAGAATGGTCTATTCTTATTAAATCTCAATAGTAGTGACACACACATTCATAATGTTGAAGCCAAAAGATGCAGAGTTGATAATGATAGTGCAACTTATTTGTGGCACTGCCGTTTAGGTCATATCAGTGTAAAGCGCATGAAGAAACTCCATACTGATGGACTTTTGGAACAACTTGATTATGAATCACTTGGTACTTGCGAACCATGCCTTATGGGTAAGATGACAAAAACACCGTTCTCCGGTACTATGGAGAGAGCAACAGATTTGTTGGAAATCATACATACAGATGTATGTGGTCCGATAAATGTTGAGGCTCGTGGCGGATATCATTATTTTCTCACCTTCACAGATGACATAAGCAGATATGGGTATATCTACTTAATGAAACATAAGTCTAAAATATTTGAAAAGTTCAAAGAATTTCAAAGTGAAGTTGAAAATCATCATAACAAGAAAATAAAATTCCTATGATCTGATCGTGGAGGAGAATATTCGAGTTACGAGTTTGGTGTACATTTGAAACAATGCGGAATAGTTTCGCAACTCACGCCACCCGGAACACCACAGCGTAATGGTGTGCCCGAACGTCGTAATCGTACTTTGCTTGATATGGTGCGATCTATGATGTCTCTTACTAATTTACCGCTATCGTTTTGGGGTTATGCTTTAGAGACGGCCGCATTCACGTTAAATAGGGCACCATCAAAATCCGTTGATATGACGCCTTATGAACTGTGGTTTGGCAAGAAACCAAAGTTGTCATTCTGAAAGTTTGGGGCTGCGATGCTTATGTGAAAAAACTTCAACCTGATAAGCTCGAACCCAAATCGGAGAAATGTGTTTTCATAGGATATCCAAAGGAAACTATTGGATACACCTTCTATCACAGATCTGAAGGCAAAACTTTTGTTGCTAAATTCGGAAACTTTCTAGAGAAGGAGTTTCTCTCGAAAGAAGTGAGTGGGAGGAAAGTAGAACTTGATGAGGTAACTGTACCTGCTGCCTTATTGGAAAGTAGTACATCACAGAAACCGGTTTCTGTGACACCTACACCAATTAGTGAGGAAGCTAATGATGATGATCATGAAACTTTAGAAGAAGATACTACTGAACCTCGTAGATCAACCAGAGTAAGATCCGCACCAGAGTGGTACAGTAATCCTGTTCTGGAAGTCATGTTACTAGAACATGACAAACCTACGAACTATGAGGAAGCAACGATGAGCCCAGATTCCGCAAAATGGCTTGAAGCCATGAAATCTGAGATGGGATCCATGTATGAGAACAAAGTGTGGACTTTGGTTGACTTGCCCGACGATCGGCAGACCATAGAGAATAAATGGATCTTCAAGAAGAAGAGTGACGCTGACGGTAATGTTACTGTCTACAAAGCTCGACTTGTTGCGAAAGGTTTTCGACAAGTTCAAGGAGTTGACTACGATGAGACCTTCTCACCCGTAGTGATGCTTAAGGCCGTCCGAATCATGTTAGCAATTGCCGCATTTATGATTATGAAATTTGGAAAATGGATGTCAAAACTGCATTCCTTAATGGATACCTTAAAGAAGAGTTGTATATGATGCAACCAAAAGGTTTTGTAGATCCAAAAGGTGCTAACAAAGTGTGCAAGCTCTAGCGATCCATTTATGGACTGGTGCAAGCCTCTCGGAGTTGGAATATACGCTTTGATAGTGTGATCAAAGCATATGGTTTTGTATAGACTTTTGGAGAGGCCTGTATTTACAAAAAGTATAGACTTTTGAAGTCATGCTACTAGATCATGATGAACCTACGAACTATGGAGAAGCGATGGTGAGCCCAGATTCCGCAAAATGGCTTGAAGCCATGAAATCTGAGATGGGATCCATGTATGAGAACAAAGTGTGGACTTTGGTTGACTTGCCAAAAGATCGGCAAGCAATTGAGAATAAATGGATCTTCAAGAAGAAGATTGACGCTGACGGTAATGTTACTGTCTACAAAGCTCGACTTGTCGCAAAAGGTTTTCGACAAGTTCAAGGGATTGACTACGATGAGACCTTCTCACCCGTAGCGATGCTTAAGTCTGTCCGAATCATGTTAGCAATTGCCGTATTTTATGATTATGAAATTTGGTAGATGGATGTCAAAACTGCATTCATGAATGGATTTCTGGAAGAAGAGTTGTATATGATGCAGCCGAAAGGTTTTGTCGATCCAAAGGGAGCTAACAAAGTGTGCAAGCTCCAGCGATCCATTTATGGACTGGTGCAAGCCTCTCAGAGTTGGAATAAACGCTTTGATAGTGTGATCAAAGCATTTGGTTTTGTACAGACTTTTGGAGAAGCCTGTATTTACAAGAAAGTGAGTGGGAGCTCTGTAGCATTTCTGATATTATATGTAGATGACATATTACTAATCGGAAATGATATAGAATTTCTGGATAGCATAAAGGGATACTTGAATAAGAGTTTTTCAATGAAAGACCTCAGTGAAGCTGCTTACATATTGAGCATTAAGATCTATAGACATAGATCAAGACGCTTAATTGGACTTTCACAAAGCACATACCTTGACAAAGTTTTGAAGAAGTTCAAAATGGATCAAGCAAAGAAAGGATTCTTGCCTGTGTTACAAGGTGTGAAATTGAGTAAGACTCAATGCCCGACCAATGCAGAAGATAGAGAGAAAATGAAAGATGTTCCCTATGCTTCAGCCATAGGCTCTATCATGTATGCAATGCTGTGTACCAGACCTGATGTGTGTCTTGCTATAAGTCTAGCAGGGAGGTACCAAAGTAAACCAGGAGTGGATCACCGGACAGTGGTCAAGAACATCCTGAAATACCTGAAAAGGACTAAGGATATGTTTCTCATATATGGAGGTGACAAAGAGCTCATCGTAAATGGTTACGTTGATGCAAGCTTTGACACTGATCTGGATGATTCTAAATCACAAACCGAATACGTATTTACATTAAACGGTGGAGCTGTCAGTTGGTGCTGTTCTAAACAAAGCGTTGTGGCGGGATCTACATGTGAAGCGGAGTACATAGCTACTTCGAAAGCAGCAAACGAAGGAGTCTGGATGAAGGAGTTCATATCCGATCTAGGTGTCATACCTAGTGCATCGGGTCCAATGAAAATCTTTTGTGACAATACTGGTGCAATTGCCTTGGCAAAGGAATCCAGATTTCACAAGAGAACCAAGCACATCAAGAGACGCTTCAATTCCATCCGGGATCTAGTCCAGGTGGGAGACATAGAGATTTACAAGATACATACGGATCTGAATGTAGCAGACCCATTGACTAAGCCTCTTCCACGAGCAAAACATGATCAGCACCAATGCTCCATGGGTGTTAGAATCATTACTGTGTAATCTAGATTATTGACTCTAGTGCAAGTGGGAGACTGAAGGAAATATGCCCTAGAGGCAATAATAAAGTTATTATTTTATTTCCTTATATCATGATAAATGTTTATTGTTCATGCTAGAATTGTATTATCCGGAAACATAATACTTGTGTGAATACATAGACAAACTAAACTTCACTAGTATGCCTCTATGTAGGATCGAAAGTATGTCTAGAGGGGGGGTGATTAGACTACTTGACCAAATAAAAACTTAACCTTTTCCCAATTTTAGTTCTTGGCAGATTTTAGCTATTTTAGGACAAGTCAAGCAATCATCACACAATTCAAGTAAGCATGCAAAGAGTTTATGGGCAGCGGAAATTAAAGCATGCAACTTGCAAGAATATAAAGGGAAGGGTTTGGAGAATTCAAACGCTATTGGAGACATGGATGTTTTTTCCCGTGGTTCGGATAGGTGGTGCTATCCTACATCCACGTTGATGGAGACTTCAACCCACGAAGGGTAACGGTTGCGCGAGTCCACACAGGGCTCCACCCAAGGGCAACGGTTGCGCGAGTCCACGAAGGGCTCCACCCACAAAGGGTCCACAAAGAAGCAACCACCCACAAAGGGTCCACGAAGAAGAACCCTTGTCTATCCCACCATGGCCATCGCCCACGAAGGACTTGCCTCACTAGCGGTAGATCTTCACGAAGTAGGCGATCTCCTTGCCCTTACAAACTCCTTGGTTCAACTCCACAATCTTGTCGGAGGCTCCCAGGTGACACCTAGCCAATCTAGGAGACACCATTCTCCAAGAAGTAACAAATGGTGTGTCGGTAATGAACTCCTTGCTCTTGTGCTTCAAATGATAGTCTCCCAAACACTCAACTCTCTCTCATAGGATTTGGATTTGGTGGAAAGAAGATTTGAGTGGAAAGCAACTTGGGAAGGCTAGAGATCAAGATTCATATGGTAGGAATGGAATGTCTTGGTCTCAACACATGAGTAGGTGGTTCTCTTTCAGAATAAATGAGTTGGAATGATGTGTGTGTTCTGATGGCTCTCTCACTGAATGAGAAGGAGGTGGAGGGGTATATATAGCCTCCACACAAAATCCAACCGTTACACAGTTTTCCAATCTCGGTGGGACCGAATAAATAAACTCGGTCTGACCGAAGTAGTAAACCTAGTGACCGTTAGGAATTTCGATGGGACTGACATGCAACTCGGTAGGACCGATTCAGTTAGGGTTTGGGCATAACGTAATCTCGGTGAGACCGATTACACAAACTCGGTGAGACCGAATTTGGTAATTAGCTAACCAGAGAGTTGGTCAGGCAAACTCGGTGGGACCGATTTGCTCTTTCGGTGAGACCGAATTTGGTAATTAGCTAACCAGAGAGTTGGTCAGGCAAACTCGGTGGGACCGATTTGCTCTTTCGGTGAGACCGAGTGGAACTCGGTGAGACCAAAAAGTAACAAAGGGGAAACACTGAGTTTACATTGCAATCTCGGTGGGACTGATTCGCTCTTTCGGTGGGACCGAAAAGTTACGAAAGGGAAACAAAGAGTTTGCAACCCCATCTCGGTGAGACCGAGATCCTTATCGGTAGAACCGAATTGCTAGGGTTTGGCAGTGGCTAATGACAAGTGAAACCTCGGTGGCGCCGGATAGGAAGAATCGGTAGGACCGAGTTTGGCTTAGAGTTTTTGATAGAGGCAAAGGTGTCCGATGTTTCGATGAGATGGTGGCTATCGTTTTCTGTGGGAGTCGACCTTGACGATCCGACTACGAACGTGCGAGACGTCGCGCCTTAGCAATCGCTAAACCAACTTCCGAGGGGTTATTGACCACGCCGGAGCACGATCAACCTGACCACGAGGGCCTGTTTCCTGCGAGCAAACGAAGAACAAGCAAGAAACTGAGATTGCAATCTGGATATTGCGAATATAAGATGAAAGCTTTATTGATCAAGGTGGGGTTCTGTGACGTCTTGGTCTGGTCGTTGGACACAAACGAAGTACGAAGTTGCAATGGCTAACTTTTAACTAAACAAATCCCAAGGAAAAGCTACTAGATGGATCTACTTATATAGGAGCAAGGGGTGGCGGCCAAGGAGGTGGGAGGACGTCCCAAGGCAGCCTAAAACTAACCCTAGGTCGTACAAGGCTCATGGGCCCAAGTGGAGGTGATGCAACACCTTTGGGCTTGTAGTTTGACTCGGATTCTGCTGCAACGTCAGATTGTTTCGTCCGTAACTCAACGCTCCGGACGAATTTGAAGGTGAATCCAATTGGGTTGGAAAGAGCACGAAATCTAGTTTCCAACAAAAGAAGAATCACCCAATTCGGAGTCCGTATGAAAAAGTTGTTGGCGTTTTGAGTCAGGTATGTCTGTGCAGTCCGAATCTGAATCCAGAACGTGAGAAGACTTGGACTCTATCTTCTCTTGGCCCAAAAGTGACGTGAGAGGACTTTTTGAACACAACTAAACTTCTCCTTTTCCCTTATCTTCATATGTGGATTGTACAAATGTCCCATACACCTGCAATTAGACAAAACACAAAAGTGTGTGAAGTATTTTTGTTCTGGATAACATAAATAGATTATTGAATAGTTTGCATTAGAAATCACCTGACAAATATGCATGTATGCAATATTTTTGGTCGTATCCAAGGTATTCATGTCCTCATCATCCTCCCCTTTTTGAAAACAAAGCCGTCCTCGGCGTTGCTTAATCTGAAATGTGGCTAACAAAAGAGACAAGGTGTACATGTTGTATATGTATATGTCATCCAGTTTAACTTCCTTGATTTTTGCACGTATGACACATGTATACATGAGTAACTTTCATAGTTCATAAAAACTAAAGCCAAAAAATTATCACAAGAAGTAGAAGGCATGAAAATATTAGAACTCAGTTTGCACATATAAGTGAAGCTCTTATTCATTTCAAAAGATTCGCAATGTTCATCATTAAACCATCCCAACTTTGGTGAATAAACCTTACTTGCATCAAATTTACATGCTACAACATGCTTAAATAAGCAAACATGCAATAAGTCATTGGACACAGAATCATCACCAAGATTGGAGGCCATATCAAAATGATTAAACATTAGTTCTTTTTGCATCAACAGTTAATTCATTGATGGGTCGACTACAAGTAATTGATGGGTGATGATTTCTACGCTTAAGATTTTGCAAGTACATTCTCTTCCTTCAATATATAGAGTGGTGGTGCTCATAGATCTAGCAGGTATTACAGACCTGAGCAATTGTTTCTAAGTTCTAACTCTAGAGCGCAAAAGGCATCTTTCTCAGGAAGTATAATCATCAATATTCTTTAAATGTTTACGGTTGCTTTGTGGCAAAGATGTAGCTTGATGTAGGGATAGAAGGTTGACAACTGTTACCATGACCCGCATAGAAGATTGAATGATTTGCGCTCATATTATTCGGATGGTGCATATGATGGAGGACCGCACGGCGGGTGTGAGTCATGGAACTAGTAAGAGTGTTTGGTAGTCATATGCAGTCCTCCTGTATGTGTCTCTCAAGGATACAGAGCACGTGACGACATCATTTAATGCTTATTACGAGGAATTATACTGGAAATCTTGTCGTGGGACATTAGTCATGGTTAAACCACCAAATAAAGGATTATTCTATTGATAATATTAGATTTCTCAATTTTCGTTCTATGTAAGATTTCTATTTAAGATTTAGCTCATTGGCTAGTAACGATTCTTGTGCGGTGTAGAGGTGCGCTGCAATTGTGCTTTCTGCGTATTTGAGGCATCAGTGTTGTTGCCTTGTTTAAATTGTTCAAATTTGCGAAGCAATTCACGACGATAATAAGGAGGGAAAAATTGTTGTCTCATTACAGCTTTCAAAACTTTCCAAGTTGTGGGTTGGTTATCAATGTTTTTCTTACAATGTACACTCCACCAAACAGAAGCAAAATCAGTAAATGCTCTAGTGGCTGCTCGCACTCGCTCAAGTTCAGAAAAGTCATGGTGACTAAAAACTTGTTCTACTTCAAGCTCCCAAGCTAGATAAGTAGTAGGATTAAATCTACCCTCAAATGACGGTAAAAAGATAACCTGACCATGTGCTTGTGTGTGTTGTCCCAACTCTCGTGATGGTGAAGATGTGTCCGTCGTCCAAGAACTTCTATCTTCGGAACCTGTCATGATTAGTAGAAACAAGAAACAAAATTCAAGAATAATGTTCCTATGAACTACTAGGGTGTGGTGGTAAAGCGCTCACAGTAAAGCAAATATCATATCTAACAAGTTCTTACCAGCGCAGCAGGTGTGGACAGGCACTAGCGGTGTCAAATAACTCTGAAGATTGTGTAAGCGATTGCCAGGGGAACGTACGTAATACACGGTGTAGAAATATGTGAGCTGGGTTGGCTATATATGGTAGCAAAGATTAGCAATATCAATTCAGAGATGCGATGTTGAATAAACGCCTCAACGACGGTACTGTGCTGTCCTAGCTAGACAAACTAGAGACGCGAGCCTTAGAAACCTAATGAGGTCCGTCGTAGCACAACTAGCATCAATGAAGGATACTAGTAGCTCTGGACAAAGATATAAGTGGAAGATCACAACGGCAGTAAAGATAATGAGGTGAAACAACAGCCAAGCAGGATATATCAACAACAACTTTGTCTCCAACTTTCCTTTGAAAAAGTTTGTGCCAATTTTATTGTTTTTTTTCTTCTCTCTTTTTTTCCTCACACTTTTTTTTCTTTCTCTCCTTTTTTTTTCTTTCTCTCCTTTTTTTTCTCCTTTTTTTCTCTCTTTTTTTCTCCCTCTTTCCAAAACAAACTAGATAAGATGCAGATTGGATCAAGTGAAGATGTGAACGATCTCAACTATTATTATGACAATGAATGGTGGGTAGCACGTGGTGGAAATTGATGGATGGGTGGTGGACAGCGGAAGAGATAATGATGCAGCGGTGGCGTGACTAATGTGAACAGAACTCGAAACTCTAAACGAACTAGACACTAAGACCAGCAACTCGACACGACGATGCAACCGATAATTCAACTATGCAAGCAATGAAAAGAAAATTGCAAAGGCTCAGACTGGCTTGGACCAAGGATGAATAGATCTAACTCTTTTTTGTGGCTTTTTCTTGGACAATAGGTAAGAAAATAAATCTAATCTAGGAAAACTGGAAATTCTCACCGAGCAACCTGAAAACTGATACCACTTGATAGAGGCAAAGGTGTCCCGATGTTTCGATGAGATGGTGGCTATCGTTTTCTGTGGGAGTCGACCTTGACGATCCGACTACGAACGTGCGAGACGTCGCGCCTTAGCAATCGCTAAACCAACTTCCGAGGGGTTATTGACCACGCCGGAGCACGATCAACCTGACCACGAGGGTCTGTTTCCTGCGAGCAAACGAAGAACAAGCAAGAAACTGAGATTGCAATCGGGATATTGCGAATATAAGATGAAAGCTTTATTGATCAAGGTGGGGTTCTGTGACGTCTTGGTCTGGTCGTTGGACACAAACGAAGTACGAGAAGTTGCAGCTATGGCGAACTTTTAATCTAAACAAAACCCCAAGGAAAAAGCTACTAGATGGATCTACTTATATAGGAGCAAGGGGTGGTGGCCAAGTAGGTGGGAGGACGTCCCAAGGCAGCCTAAAACTAACCCTAGGTCGTACAAGGCTCATGGGCCCAAGTGGAGGTGATGCAACACCTTTGGGCTTGTAGTTTGACTCGGATTCTGCTGCAACGTCAGATTATTTCGTCCGTAACTCAACGCTCCGGACGAATTTGAAGGTGAATCCAATTGGGTTGGAAAGAGAACGAAATCTAGTTTCCAACAAAAAAAGAATCACCCAATTCGGAGTCCATATGAAAAAGTTGTTGGCGTTTTGAGTCAGGTATGTCTGTGCAGTCCGAATCTGAATCCAGAACGTGAGAGACTTGGACTCTATCTTCTCTTGGCCCAAAAGTGACGTGAGAGGACTTTTTGAACACAACCTAAACTTCTCCTTTTCCCTTATCTTCATATGTGGATTGTACAAATGTCCCATACACCTGCAATTAGACAAAACACAAAAGTGTGTGAAGTATTTTTGTTCTGGATAACATAAATAGATTATTGAATAGTTTGCATTAGAAATCACCTGACAAATATGCATGTATGCAATATTTTTGGTCGTATCCAAGGTATTCATGTCCTTCAGAGTTTGGTCATATGTGGATATGGGAAAGTAGTTGAGGGTTTTGGAGCATATCACTAAGCACATGAAGCAAGAGGCTCATTAAGCAACACCTCATCCCTCCTTAATAGTATTGGCTTTTCCTATGGACTCAATGTGATCTTGGATCACTAAAATATAAAATGAAGAGTCTTGAGATTTTGAGCTTGAGCCAATCCATTGTCCTTAGCATTTTGAGGGTTCCACTTTCATATCCATGCCATGCCAATCATTGAGCTTTCCTAAAATAATCATCTTGGAATAGCATTAGCTCAATGAGCTATATGTTGTTATGAATTACACAAAACCACCTAGGGATAGTTGCACTTTCAATCTCCCCCTTTTTGGTAATTGATGACAACATATAGATCAAAGCTTCGACAAATGATAATAAGCATGAAATATATCGTCGCTTTGAGAAGTATGTGATAAGTAAGAGCTCCCCCTAAATTTGTGCATATTTAAAATTTGCTTTGGACTGCAAATGCACAAAGAGTTAGAGTCATGGGTTACTCTTCCATGTCACATACATCTTGGTGGAGCGCTCAAAATGATAAGAATGAAATACATGCACTCATCACCAAGAATAATGAATGATCACAAACAATAGATAGAATGATAATATTTAAGCAAGCATTAAGCAAACATTAAGTGTAGCTTATGATCAAACACATGATCATCGATGTCTCATAGGCATAAGGACGTAGTATCTCACACACAAAAGCAGAAAAGGTTCGAAAAACCACCAAATAAAACAAGAGAGAAAAGCAACACACTCTCTCTCGAAGCCTATGATCTATACATCTTCTCCCCCTTTGGCAACAAGTTACCAAAAAGTTCCTAGAAAATGCATAGTGCTAAGTCGTCGCTCAGGCTTGATCTTCAGGTGGTGGTGGAGTCCGGATCACTCCAAGGACGAAGGCTTCTGTAGATGTTGAAGTAGTCGCCGGAGTTGGAGCTGAAGTAGATGCTGGAGCTGAGGCTGTAGCTGGTGCTGAGGTAGTGGCTCTAGTGTCAGCAACTGGCACGGCAGACGACCTCGGGCCTCGTGGCACTCTAGAAAAAGCATGAGTGGTAGTCCTTCCTCTCCTCTCATTCATGTCCTCCTGGAGCTGCTCCACTGCAGACTGAACTTCCGTTACCTTGACATCCAAGTCATAGAACTTCTGTTCCATGATCCTCTCTAGGCTCTACTGATTTTTAGTGAGGTTGGCCAGACTTTGCTCAATTCTCAGCGTGGATGCAATCAAGTAACCGAGCTGCTCTTGTTTGGTCTTCAAGAAGTACTCAGATGCCTCCGCTTGAGTAGGCATCCTGGCAGCTTTCTCCTTCCTCGCCTTCTCCTTCTTTGCATATGCTTGTGCAGATGATGGCTCATTCTCTGTCATCACAACTTCATTGTTCTCAAAATCTGGACGGATGGGCAGGTGTTCCTTATTCAACAAATATACGCCCGTGCCCATCTTGGAGTTGATGAGCTCCTGAATCTGAGGGGCATATCCACAGCTCCTCTTCTGATCTGCAGCTGTCCTCTTAACGGTTTCCACAATGAGACTCATGACCTTGAATTTCTGAGGCATGTCAAAGACATGAAGCAAGTTGATCGCATGACCTCTGATCATCTTGTGATCTCCAGACTTAGGCAACAGAGTGTGCCTTAGTATCCAATTGATAGTAGGCAATCCTGAGAGCAGATAATGCACTGAGCCAAACTTGAATGTGTCAAGAGCTTCATTGGGAATTTCCTTGTACATGTTGGACATGGAGTTATGGTCCATCTTCTTCTTGGCATAGATATCCAAGTCCTCATCTTGCTCTTCTGGGGCATTGATGATCTGTGCCCACTCAGCCACTGTAGATTGGTACCTTGTACCCTCTGACATCCATGTGATCCTTCCATCCGGGTAAAAGTGAGCTGTGGAGTAGAACTGCATGATGAGTTCCTCGTTCCACTTTGTGAGCTTCTGCCCAACAAAGTCCTCTACTCCACACGCTCTGAAGCTGTCCTGAACTCCTGGGTAGTACTCTTCATTCTCCTTGATGTAGGTCCAGTCGACCCATCTCATGTCACAAACGATTGGCTTCTTGTCAAGCAAAACAGTCTCATAAAAATCTTGTTGCTCCTTTGTATGAAACCTGTAATCCATGGCAGTCCTTCTCCTAGAAGCATACAGATCTGCTTCTCTCCATTTCCTCAGCCCTGAATCTCTCCTGAGCTTCATATCCTCAGCCACAGGATGAGCATCGTTGTGGTCTGGGATCTTGGGCTTGAGCTTCCTAAGGACACTCTCTTCCTCTTCTTCGATAGCTTCAGGCACTAGGGCCTTGTTCTTTTCTGCAGCTAGGATGCTTCGTGTGTTTCTCTTTGGTGCACTCTTAGGCTTAGATGCAGCCTTAGGTGCTTCCTTGGGCTTGGATGCAGCTGTTCTTGACCTTATGGCATCTCCCATAAGTTTGGCTGCCTTGGGCGCTGGTGCAGCTGCCTCTTCTTCCTCCTCTTCTACCATGATGGAGGCTCTCCCAAGCACTTTGGCTACAATCTTCTTTACTCTCTCCTTCCTCTTTTTGCCCTCAGCAGCAACGGGCTCAATGGGAGCAGGCTTCTCAGTTGAGGCTCTAGCCTTTGACATTGGCTGCCTGCCTGCTGGCCTCTTGACTTTCAGGCCTGGCTTTGAGCCTTGAGCTGGCTCAACTCTTTTGGAAGTGGCCTCCTCCTCTGCCACATAGTCATCATCTTCAGAATCAGACGTTCTCTTCTTCCTTTGACGTGTGGCAGCCTTAGGCAGATTGCTGGGGGTGCTCCTGCTGCCTTCATCAGATGAACTGGAGGGACTAGTGCCCTCACTCATGACCACTTGCTGCTCTGAGAGGTTCTGGCTGTCACTTTGATCAGACATGTTGCAAACTGACTGCTGACCCTGTGAATAGATTATGGATAAGATAGAGTGGATGAGCATCACAAAAAGCAGAGATTTTTGCAAAAGATTAATTCAAAAACTTAGTTTTAGTTTTCCACAGAAAGCATCTCGGATCTACCGATTTTCAAACTCGGTGACACCAAAGCAGTTTTGGCACCAGAACTGGTGAACTCGGTCAGACCGAGTCACAGTTCGGTGGCACCGAGACTGCTAGGGTTTCACAGAATTCCAAAATCGGTCGCACCGAGAAGTTATTCTCGGTCAAACCGAGTTTCACTTGTGCAATGGCAAAAGCCAGATCGGTGGGACCGAGTTTTTCAACTCGGTGGGTCCGAGATGGTTTCGGCGGAAACCTAACCCTAAAATTTTCGAATTAAGCCTAATCTACGAGTTTATTGGCTGGATAGGAGTGTTTCAATCGTGGCAAGAATCATGATGATCACAATGTGCTAGGAATCGGAGTGGAGAATAGCACAAAGATCGAGTCCATACCCTAGTTCGGCGGAGACTCGCTACGGCGGCAACGGCGGGGCAGAATTCCGTTGACGGCGGCGGAGACCAGCAACTGGAGGCTGCTGGCGGCGAGAAGACGATCCGGAGACCACGAAGGTAGAGCAGGCTATCGCGCGGGCGAGGAATTCTGCCCGTCACTATATATAGCCCGACCCTGTCGGTGTGACCGAGTGGAACAACTCGGTGGCACCGAGATGCAAAACTGTGTACAGTTATTGCAACTCGGTGTGACCGAAACGTTCAAATCGGTTGCACCGAGATCGAAAACCTAGATCAACTTAATGAACTCGGTAGGACCGAAAATGGAGTATCGGTCAGACCGAGATTCATAAAGAGGTTTTGGAAGTTTAAGTCTATGACGAATCGGGGACTCCGAGCGCTCCTCACACAGAGTGGTTCGAATCTGACTTGATCAAATTTTGTGATGCAGCATGAATAGAGTTTGAGACGAGAAAAGCGTAGATAGCTAGAGGAGGTTCTTAGGCATTCTTGTCCATCCACTTGGCAAAAGAAGATAAAGCCAAACAATCAAAACAACAAGTGGATGTCCTCGAATGAGTAAAATATGCAATCAACATGCTCACACAATAAGATGGCAAATGAAATATGTGGCAAAGCATGCACAACCAATTCTAGCATCTATCAAGCAATTTGCGATGACTAGGTCATCTATATATGAGTATATTGACTTAGGAGTCAAGTGAGAACACTTGATCGTAGGTCATACTCATCGTTTAAGCTCAAGTGGGGTTACCACTTTTACATAAAGCATTGTTTTGTTCACATCTTTAGAGTTGCTTTAGCTCAAGTCTTAGAGTAAAGCTCCCCCTAGATGTGATATCCCCCCTAAGAGGGATGAACTAACCTTGGGTTTTGTCGATGATGACTTCATGTAGATATTGAAGATGTGGATGCTCAATGTTGATGTAGATCTCTTGGAGCTATCCATTTGAGTGAATTGCACTTTCAATACCTACATGGGTTAGTCCCACAAGGAACAAACAAGGATATCCATAGACATAGAGTGATGCACACAAAAGATGATGTCCATGAAAACTTTAGGTTACCTTGTCCCTTGTCTTACCAACAAGAGGGTTTGTGACTCCTTGAACTAGTGCAAGATGTGGAAGTTGATTGCACTTGTTCTTGCCAAAATGATAAGAGTGAAGTATGTTGGCGGAGTCACCCTCAAGAACTCTCTAGTTCTTCTTCTTTTGGATCCACATCATCTTGATGGGAATCCTTGGAGTTGTACTCGTACTTGATGAAGTGGAACTTGAAGTAGTCTTGGGAATCCACTTGACTAAGGTCTTTGGAGCTTCTTCAAATGCATCAATTTCCTCTTGAAGCTTGTCCTTGCCTTTTTGCTCGTAGTCTTGTGGTGGAAGATCATCTTGAGCTTGTGTCCCCTTGAAAGAAGTATACTTCTCTTGTTGAGGGACAAACTTTGTCTTGGGGTATTGATCTTCTTCCCACTCAACTCCATTGGCATTGAACTTTCGTTCAAAACCAACACCTTGATTCTTCTGGTGCATTCCTTGCTTGCGCACAATTTCCTCGAATTGCTTACTCCCGGCAAGGCTTTTGTACACTCCTTTCTCTATAATTCCCTTCAATAAGCTATTTTCTTGCTCAAGTGTAACTTGGCTAAGAGAATCATTAGTGGAATCAAGAGAACTACTACAAGCAACAATATTGGATTTAGCATGATCATTGTTACTACTAGAGGAAGAATCTTTCTTGTTAGACGTGACTTGAGGCATGTAAGTGGATAAGATTAAACGCTTGGCAATGTAAGAAGAACTTTTCTTGCGGAGATCATCATTGATTGCCTTTAAGAACTCATGCTCTTGCTCAAGATTGATCTTTTCAAAGCGTAGCTTCTCATGAGCCCTTAAAAGTTCTCGATGATCTTCGAAGATAGTGTCATGAGCTAACTTAAGAGTTTGTAGTTCTGTAGTTAGAGCCTCAATCTTCTCCTTATCATTGTCATTCGTTTTATCTTGATTAGCATGATTAATTGTTCTTTCATCATAGTATTCATCACTAGAGTTGTCACCAATCAAATCATCACCTAACAAGTCATCTTCATCACTATTGAAATCAACATACTCGGGGTGTGTTACCTTAGGACCTTTGGCCATGAAGCATCTTCCAATTCCTTCATTTGGTGAGTCAAATATGTCGTAGGAGTTGGTTGACACAAGTGCTAGACCGGCAACACCTTCATCTTGAGTATCTTCGGAGTCGGAGTGATAACTTCTCTCGGAGTGGCTGTCGGAGTCGGAGCCGGATACCCATTCACCAACATGAGCTTGATGTCTTCGTCTTGTGTAGCTCCTTGATGATTTTTCCTTCCTTTCCGAATCCTTGCTTCTCCGTGAGTATCTTCGTTCATAACGATCATCTCTACTCCTTCTCTCTCTTGGTGGTGATCCTTTGCTTCTTCTTCTTGGAGAATCTTCTCTTCTCTTGTAGGGAGCCGTACATTCATTGGAATAGTGTCCGGGTCTTCCACAATTGTAACAGTTTCGCTCTCGACTAGAAGATCTTTTGTCATTGTAGGACCTTGATTTGGAGCTTCTATTCTTGTAGAACTTGTTAAAGTTCTTCACCATTAAGCTCAATTCTTCATTGAAGTCTTGTTTCTCACTTGATGATGTAGGGGCTTCACATGAGGCTTTGTAGGCACCACTTGATTTGTTGTGAAGTTCCTCTTTATCTTTAAGTGACATCTCATGAGCAACAATTCTTCCAATCACTTCCGTTGGCTTGAGATCTTTGTAATTGGGCATCATTTGGATCAATGTGCACACGGTATCATATTTTCCATCCAAGGATCTTAGGATCTTCTTGATGATGAATTTATCGGTCATCTCTTCACTTCCTAAGCCGGCAATCTCATTTGTGATGAGAGCAAGCCTAGAGTACATTTCAGCGACACCTTCACCATCCTTCATCTTGAACTTGTCAAGTTGGCTTTGAAGCACATCCAACTTGGATTCCTTGACGGAGTCGGTACCTTCGTGCATATCAATCAAAGTGTCCCAAATTTCCTTTGCATTCTCAAGGCGGCTGATTTTGTTGAATTCTTCGGAGCACAATCCGTTGAAGAGAATATCACAAGCTTGAGCATTGTATTGCAACATCTTCAACTCATCCGCGGTAGCTTCACGGTTTGGTTCTCTCCCATCAAAGAAGTCACCTTGCAAACCAACACACACAATAGCCCAAACGGCGGGGTTATGTCCAAGAATATGCATTTTCATTTTATGCTTCCAACTAGCAAAATTAGTACCATCAAAGTAAGGACCTCTACGGTGATAATTTCCCTCACTAGACGCCATACTCTCCTAGGTTGTGAAACCAAGGCTATGACCACCAAAAGCTATGGAGATCAAGCAAATGGAGACCAAAGCTCTGATACCACTTGTAGGATCGAAAGTATGTCTAGAGGGGGGGTGATTAGACTACTTGACCAAATAAAAACTTAACCTTTTCCCAATTTTAGTTCTTGGAAGATTTTAGCTATTTTAGGACAAGTCAAGCAATCATCACACAATTCAAGCAAGCATGCAAAGAGTTTATGGGCAGCAGAAAGTAAAGCATGCAACTTGCAAGAATATAAAGGGAAGGGTTTGGAGAATTCAAACGCTATTGGAGACACGGATGTTTTTCCCGTGGTTCGGATAGGTGGTGCTATCCTACATCCACGTTGATGGAGACTTCAATCCACGAAGGGTAACGGTTGCGCGAGTCCACACAGGGCTCCACCCAAGGGCAACGGTTGCGCGAGTCCACGAAGGGCTCCACCCACGAAGGGTCCACGAAGAAGCAACCACCCACAAAGGGTCCACGAAGAAGCAACCTTGTCTATCCCACCATGGCCATCGCCCACGAAGGACTTGCCTCCTAGCGGTAGATCTTCACGAAGTAGGCGATCTCCTTGCCCTTACAAACTCCTTGGTTCAACTCCACAATCTTGTCGGAGGCTCCCAAGTGACACCTAGCCAATCTAGGAGACACCACTCTCCAAGAAGTAACAAATGGTGTGTAGGTAATGAACTCCTTGCTCTTGTGCTTCAAATGATAGTCTCCCCAACACTCAACTCTCTCTCATAGGATTTGGATTTGGTGGAAAGAAGATTTGAGTGGAAAGCAACTTGGGAAGGCTAGAGATCAAGATTCATATGGTAGGAATGGAATGTCTTGGTCTCAACACATGAGTAGGTGGTTCTCTTTCAGAACAAATGAGTTGGAATGATGTGTGTGTTCTGATGGCTCTCTCATTGAATGAGAAGGAGGTGGAGGGGTATATATAGCCTCCACACAAAATCCAACCGTTACACAGTTTTCCAATTTCGGTGGGACCGAATAAATAAACTCGGTCTGACCGAAGTAGTAAACCTAGTGACCGTTAGGAATTTCGGTGGGACTGACATGCAACTCGGTAGGACCGATTTGGTTAGGGTTTGGGCATAACGTAATCTCGGTGAGACCGATTACACAAACTCGGTGAGACCGAATTTGGTAATTAGCTAACCAGAGAGTTGGTCAGGTAAACTCGGTGGGACCGATTTGCTCTTTCGGTGAAACCGAGTGGAACTCGGTGAGACCGAAAAGTTACAAAGGGGAAACACTGAGTTTACATTGCAATCTCGGTGGGACCGATTCGCTCTTTCGGTGGGACCGAAAAGTTACGAAAGGGAAATAGAGACTTTGCAACCCCATCTCGGTGAGACCGAGATCCTTATCGGTAGAACCGAATTGCTAGGGTTTGGCAGTGGCTAATGACAAGTGAAACTCGGTGGCGCCGGATAGGAAGAATCGGTAGGACCGAGTTTGGCTTAGAGTTTTGGTCATATGTGGATATGGGAAAGTAGTTGAGGATTTTGGAGCATATCACTAAGCACATGAAGCAAGAGGCTCATTAAGCAACACCTCATCCCTCCTTAATAGTATTGGCTTTTCCTATGGACTCAATGTGATCTTGGATCACTAAAATATAAAATGAAGAGTCTTGAGCTTTTGAGCTTGAGCCAATCCATTGTCCTTAGCATTTTGAGGGTTCCACTTTCACATCCATGCCATGCCAATCATTGAGCTTTCCTGAAATAATCATCTTGGAATAGCATTAGCTCAATGAGCTATATGTTGTTATGAATTACCAAAACCACCTAGGGATAGTTGCACTTTCACTCTACTTGACTAGCTCGTTAATCAAAGATGGTTATGTTTCCTAACCATAGACATGTGTTGTCATTTGATTAACGAGATCACATTATTAGGAGAATGATGTGATTGACATGACCCATTCCATTAGCTTAGCACCCGATCGTTTAGTATGTTGCTATTGCTTTCTTCATGACTTATACATGTTCCTATGACTATGAGATTATGCAACTCCCGTTTGCCGGAGGAAAACTTTGTGTGCTACCAAACGTCACAACGTAACTGGATGACTATAAAGGAGCACTACAGGTGTCTCCAAAGGTACATGTTGGGTTGGTGTATTTCGAGATTAGGATTTGTCACTCCGATTGTCGGAGAGGTATCTCTGGGCCCTCTCGGTAATGCACATCACATAAGCCTTGCAAGCATTGCAACTAATGAGTTAGTTGTGAGATGATGTATTATGAAACGAGTAAAGAGACTTGCCAGTAACGAGATTGAACTAGGTATTGAGATACCAATGATCGAATCTCGGGCAAGTAACATACCGATGACAAAGGGAACAAAGTATGTTGTTATGCGGTTTAACCGATAAAAGATCTTCGTAGAATATGTGGGAGCCAATATGAGCATCCAGGTTCCGCTATTGGTTATTGATCGGAGACATGTCTCGGTCATGTCTACATTGTTCTCGAACCCGTAGGGTCCGCACGCTTAACGTTACGATGACAGTTTCATTATGAGTTTATATATTTTGATGTACCGAAGTTAGTTCGAAGTCCCGGATGTGATCACAGACATGACGAGGAGTCTCAAAATGGTCGAGACATAAAGATTTATATATTGGAAGCCTATGTTTGGACATCGGAAGTGTTCCGGGTGAAATCGGCATTTTACTGGAATACCGGGAGGTTACCGGAACCCCCCGGTAACCTAATGGGCCTTAATGGGCCTAGTGGAGGAAGAGGAGAGGAGGCCTAGGGGCTGCCGCGCGCCCCTCCCCCCCCCAAGTCCGAATTGGACAAGGAGGGGGGCGGCGCCCCCCCTTTCCTTTCTTCCCTCTCTTCCTTCTTCCCCAAGTCCTAATCCAACTAGGGAAAGGGGGGAGTCCTACTCCCGGTAGGAGTAGGACTCCTCCTGCGCGCCTCCTCCTAGGGCTGGCCGCACCCCCCTTGGCTCCTTTATATACGGGGGCAGGGGGCACCCCTAGACACATAAGTTGTTCTCTAAGATCGTTCTCTTAGCCGTGTGCGGTGCCCCCTTCCACCATAGTCCTCGATAATAGTGTAGTGGTGCTTAGGCGAAGCCCTGCGACAGTAGAACATTAAGATTGTCACCATGCCGTCGTCCTGACGGAACTCTTCCCCGACACTTTGCTGGATCAGAGTCCGGGGATCGTCATCGAGCTGAACGTGTGCTATAACTCGGAGGTGCCGTAGTTTCGGTGCTTGATCGGTCGGGCGTGAAGACGTACGACTACATCAACCGCGTTGTCATAACGCTTCCGCTGTCGGTCTACGAGGGTACGTAGATCACACTCTCCCCTCTCATTGCTATGCATCACTATGATCTTGCGTGTGTAGGAAATTTTTGAAATTACTACGTTCCCCAACACATGGAAGTGGACACTTCCGTGATGATAATTTTGGTAATGTCATGGAACACTTCTACGACAACACAGGTATGACTATCTTGATTCTGTCATAAATTTGTCATGGATGTACATGCATGAAAAAAAACACGACCTACTGTGACAAACATGTATCATCACGGAAGTGTATTTTTTTGTAGTGGTAACTGAAATGGCGGATTCACCTGCTACATTACAATACCTCGCTCCTTATACGGGAGCAGCCCTGGCTGAGTATTTTATGTACTGCGAACGACATACTTTAATAATTTATGATGATCTCTCCAAACAGGCACAAGCTTATCGCCAAATGTCCCTTCTATTAAGAAGACCTCCCGGCCGTGAGGCTTATCCAGGGGATTTTTATTATTTGCAGTCACGCCTTTTAGAAAGAGCCGCTAAATTAAATTCTCTTTTAGGCGAAGGAAGTATGACCGCTTTACCAATAGTTGAGACTCAATCTGGAGACGTTTCCGCCTATATTCCTACTAATGTAATCTCCATTACACATGGACAAATATTCTTATCTGCGGATATATTCAATGCCGGAATTCGACCCGCTATTAATGTGGGTATTTCTGTTTCCATAGTAGGATCCGCGGCTCAAATTAAAGCCATGAAACAAGTAGCTGGCAAATCAAAATTGGAACTAGCGCAATTCGCAGAGTTACAAGACTTTGCACAATTCGCCTCTACTCTCGATAAAACAAGTCAGAATCAATTGGCAAGGGGTCGACGATTAAGGGAATTGCTTAAACAATCCCAGGCAAATCCTCTCCCAGTGGAAGAGCACATAGCTACTATTTATACCGGAACAAGAGGAATCTTGATTCGTTAGAAATTGAACAGGTAAATAAATTTCTGGATGAGTTACGTAAACATCTAAAAGATACTAAACCTCAATTCCAAGAAATTATATCTTCTAGCAAGACATTCACCGAGCAAGCGGAAATCCTTTTAAGGAAGATATTTAGGAATAGCTGGAACGGTTTTCTCTTCAGTAACAAATAAATTTTGCATGTCTACTCTTGTTAGTAGAATAGGAATCGTTGAGAAAGCTTTTTCATTTGAATCATGCAAAAAAGATTTCTTTGTTTTTAGTTTAGTATAGTTATTTAAAGAATAGATAGAAATAAGATTGCGTCCAATAGGATTTGAACCTATACCAAAGGTTTAGAAGACCTCTATCCTATCCATTAGACAATGGACGCTTTTCTTTCATATTTTATTCTTTCTTTTATTTTTTTGCTTCTTCCGAGAAAAAACTATTAGACCAAAAATCTTTTAGGAAATCAAAAAATCCAGATACAAATGCATGATGTATATATTATATCATGCATATATCATAAAGAAGGAGTATGGAGCCGGTAGTGGGAATCGAACCCGCAACCCCAAGGTTATGAGCCTTATGAGCTACCAAACTGCTCTATACTCTTTAACTAAAGATGGGTAACTAGTGGATAAAAGAGGGTTGGATATGCCCCTCTACCAATATCTATACAAATAGAATGGTCCATTTATACAGAATGGTAAAGAGGGCTCCTCTATGATTATCAATTCCACAAATCCATACAAATACGAAAGGGTATTTTATCCTTACCAACTGGATCTTGTTGCACCCGGTAACAAACACTCATAAACCATTTCTCGAAGTACGTGTCCGGATAGCCCAAAATGTCGATAGTTAGCTCTAGGTCTTTCGGTCAAAAAACAACATCAATGAAGGCGTGTAGGTGCACTATTACGCAGTAGGGATTGCAATTTTTCTCGCATTTTCATTTTTTTCACTCAAACTCAAGGGAGAAACTTTGCTTCTTATCTTTTTTTAAAGATTGATGAATCAAATGATATTTCTGTTCTAATTTCTGCCGCTTCTTCTCCCTCTGAATCAAACTTTTTTTTTCCATAATGTGTCGTTGCTATTATTGCCAAGTATACGGTTCTAATCCTAGATGGAAAAATAAATAGAAAAAGAAATTTAAAAAGGTAGATCCTCCCTCTCTATCAAGAGTAATGAACTAGGTGCTGATACAGTACAAAAAAACAAACTAAATTAACCAAACTTGCCTGATGTTGAGGCAATCAAGAAAGCTGCATAAGTGAATATATAACCCACGGAAAAGTGAGCTAATCCAACCAATCTTGCTTGCACAATGGAAAGAGCCACGGGCTTATCTCTCCAGCGAATTAAATTAGCTAAAGGGTGTGCGTTCATGAGCCCATGCTAAAGTCTCAATTAATTCCTGCAATACCCCCGCCAGGAAATTAAGAACATAAATCCAGTAGCCCAAACAAGATGTCCAAATAAGAACATCCACGCCCATACCGATAAACTATTCATCCCAAAAGGATTATATCCATTGATAAGTTGTGAAGAGTTTAACCATAGGTAATCTCTTAACCATCCCATCAAATAAGTGGAGGATTCATTAAATTGTGAAACGTTGCCCTGCCATAATGTGATATGTTTCCAATGCCAATAAAAAGTAACCCACCCAATGGTATTTAACATCCAGAAAACTGCCAAATAAAATGCGTCCCAAGCAGAAATATCACAAGTACCCGCGCCCTTGGCCGTCACAAGGAAAACTATTTCCAAAATCCTTTTTATCTGGCATTAATTTGGAACCGCGTGCATCTAAAGCGCCCTTTACTAAAATCAATGTAGTTGTATGCAAACCTAGAGCAATAGCATGATGAACCAAGAAATCCCCAGGTCCTATTGTTAAGAAAAGCGAATTACTATTCTCATTAACAGCATTCAACCATCCGGGCAACCATAGGCTTCGACCCGCATTGAAAGCGGGGCCATTCGTTGAAGATAAGAGTATATCGAACCCATATGTCGTCTTGCCATGAGCAGATTGTATCCATTGGGCAAATATAGGTTCGATCAAGATTTGCTTTTCTGGAGTACCAAAAGCAAGCATGACGTCGTTATGAACATAAAGGCCCAAGGTATGGAATCCTAGAAAGAGGCTAGCCCAACTTAAATGAGATATGATAGCTTCTTTATGGTCTAACATTCTTGCCAATACATTATCCTCATTCTGTTCCGGATTGTAATCCCTAATGAAAAAAATAGCTCCATGAGCAAAAGCCCCTGTCATGATGAACCCTGCAATATATTGGTGATGAGTATATAAAGCAGCTTGAGTAGTAAAGTCTTGTGCTATGAATGCATAAGGAGGTAAAGAGTACATATGTTGAGCTACTAAGGAAGTAATAACCCCTAAAGAAGCTAGAGCAAGACCTAACTGAAAATGAATCGAATTGTTGATTGTGTCATAAAGGCCCTTATGCCCACGCCCTAATCGACCCCCCGGAGGAGTATGCGCTTCTAAAAGATCTTTAATACTGTGCCCAATTCCGAAGTTAGTTCGATACATGTGACCGCAATGAGAAAAATAAATGCAATAGCTAAATGATGGTGAGCCATATCGGTCAGCCACAAACTTTGTGTTTGTGGATGGAATCCCCCAAGAAGAGTTAGAATGGCAGTTCCCGCTCCTTGAGCGGTACCAAATAAATGATTACTCGAATCAGGGTTTTGGGCATAAAGATTCCATTGACCCGTCAAAAGGGGTCCCAACCCCTGGGGATAGGGTAATACATCTAAGAAATTATTCCATCGAACGTACTCCCCCCTGGATGCGGGAATAGCAACATGAACTAAATGTCCTGTCCAAGCCAAAGAACTTACCCCGAAAAGTCCTGACAAATGATGATTGAGACGAGATTCCGCGTTTTTGAACCACGAAAGGCTTGGTTTCCATTTGGGTTGTAGATGTAACCAACCCGCTATTAAGGACAGCGTAGAAAGAAATAATAGAAAAAGAGCTCCAGTATAAAGATCCTCATTGGTGCGTAATCCTATTGTATACCACCACTGATAAACTCCAGAATAAGCAATATTCACTGGACCAGCAGCACCTCCTCGAGTAAAGGCTTCCACAGCGGGTTGACCAAAATGAGGATCCCAAATCGCATGAGCAATAGGTCTTACGTGTAAAGGATCCTGTATCCATGATTCAAAATTTCCTTGCCAAGCTACATGAAACAGATTTCCGGACGTCCATAGAAAGATTATTGCTAATTGCCCAAAGTGAGAAGCAAAAATGTTCTGATAAAGACGTTCTTCAGTAATATCATCATGACTTTCGAAATCATGTGCGGTAGCAATACCAAACCAAATACGACGAGTAGTGGGGTCCTGAGCTTAGCCTTGGCTAAACCTGGGAAATCTTAATTCCATAATGCCTTTCAAATCCTCCTAGCCACTATCCTACTGCAATAATTCTCACTGAGAAGAATGCCCATGTCGTGGCAATTCCACCCAGAAGGTAATGGGTTACTCCTACAACGCGTCCTTGTATAATGCTCAAGGCTCTAGGCTGAGTAGTAGGAGCAACTTTTAGTTTGTTATGAGCCCAAATGATAGATTCAATGAGTTCTTTCCAATAACCACAGTCGCTGAATAAAAACATTAAACTGAAGGCCCAGACAATATGAGCACCTAAGAAAAAGAGACCATATGCAGATAATGAAGAACCATAAGACTGAATGACTTGCGATGCCTGTGCCCACAAGAAATCTCGAAGCCACCCATTAATCGTAATGGAACTCTGTGCAAAGTTTCCCCCTATAATATGAGTTACCACCCCTTGATCACTTATAGTACCCCAAACATTTGATTGCATTTTCCAACTGAAATGGAAAATGACTACCGAAATTGCATTGTACATCCAGAATAAACCTAAGAAAACATGATCCCAGGCGGATACTTGACATGTTCCCCCTCGGCCAGGCCCATCGCAAGGAAAGCGAAAACCTAGATTTGCTTTATCGGGTATCAAACGGGAACTCCGGGCAAATAAAACACCTTTCAAAAGTATTAATACAGTCACATGTATGGTAAATGCATGAATGTGTTGACTAAAAAATCTGCGGTTCCTAATGGAATAGGTAACAAAGCCACTTTGCCACCTACTGCTACTAACTCACCGCCTCCCCACGTTAAGCTAGTACTTGTTGTTGCACCATGAGCTATTATGCCAGGTGCAGTAGCATGGATATTTTGTACCCATTGAGCAAAGATAGGTTGTAATTGTATGGCAGTATCCGAAAACATATCTTGTGGATGGCCTAAAGCACTCATGGTATCATTATGAATGTACAAGCCAAAACTGTGAAAACCTAGAAATATATATACCTAGTTAAGGTGGGATATGATTGCATCGCGGTGTCTAAGGACGCGATCTAATAGATCGTTTTCTCGAGTAGTTGGATCATAGTCTCTTACCATAAAAATTGCTGCATGTGCAGCAGCACCGACTATTAGAAATCCGCCAATCCACATGTGGTCTGTGAACAAGGAAAGTTGTGTACCATAGTCAGTAGCTAGGTATGGATAGGGAGGCATAGAATACATATGATGAGCTACAACAATGGTTGTAGAGCCTAGCATAGCTAGGTTAAGAGATAATTGAGCATGCCATGACATTGTTAATATTTAATAAAGACCCTTATGGCCTTGTCCTGTAAATGGGCCCTTGTGAGCCTCCAAAATATCTTTAAGTCCATGGCCAATACCCCAATTGGTCCTATACATATGACATGCGATTAGGAAAAGAATAGTAATAGCTAAATGATGGTGCGCAATATCGGTCAGCCAGACACCACCGGTTACTGGATCTAGTCCTCCGCGAAAAGTCAGAGATTCTGCGTATTTGGACCAATTTCAAGTGAAAAAAGGGGTTGCTCCTTCGGCAAAACTAGGATAAAGTTGAGCCAAAAGGTCCCGATTCAAGATAAATTCATGAGGAAGTGGTATCTCTTTAGGATCCATCCCAGCGTCAAGAAATTGGTTAATTGGTAAAGATACATGAATTTGGTGCCCCGCCCAAGAAAGAGACACAAGTCCTAATAATCCCGCTAAGTGGTGATTCAACATGGATTCTACGTCTTGGAACCAGGCCAATTTGGGAGCGGCTTTGTGATAATGGAACCAACCAGCAAAAAGCATTAACGTTGCAAAAATCAATGCACCAATTGAAGTACAATAGAGTTGTAATTCACTAGTTATTCCAGATGCTCGCCAAAGCTGAGAAAAACCAAAGGTTATTTGGATTCCTCGGAAACCCCCTCCTACATCACCATTCAATATTTCTTGCCCTACTATAGGCCAAACTACCTTAGCACTAGGTCCAATGTGAGTAGGATCACTTAGCCATGCTTCATAATTGGAAAAACGGGCGCCATGAAAGTACATGCCACTCAACCAAAGAAAGATAATGGAAAGTTGCCCGAAATGAGCACTAAAGACTTTTCGAGAAATCTCCTCCAAATCACCAGTATGACTATCGAAATCGTGAGCATCAGCATGTAGGTTCCAGATCCAAGTGGTAGTATCAGGGCCCTTAGCTAGTGTTCTTGAGAAATGGCCGGGTCTGGCCCATTCCTCAAAAGATGTTTTTACAGGATCCCTATCCACAACAATTTTTACTTCTGGTTCCGGCGAACGAATAATCATTAAGTCCTCCTCTTTCCGGACAAGACATAGAAAGAGATTCGCCAACTGTCTTTCTAGTGAATCTTTGAAAGATATATATTTTGAAAGATAGATTTCGAAAGATAGATATTGTGATTAGTTCTTTTCTTTACTATCTACCATCCTTCTATTTTTTTAGTTATTCACTGGAGCAATTATATATTGAAGTCAATCCGAGGCAAGAGTTTGGGTCATTATGACATAAAGATTAGGTGCCTAACAGACATTGTTTATCTTGAAAAACAAATATTTCTCGATGTAAGAAAAAAAATCTTTTTTATTTTTAATTTCAGAAACTAGTGTATTTTTGAGGGCATAAGCTCCTATCTATATCTACTTTGCTTGAGCATAATATAGGGTTTTTTATTTGATTCTAAATTCCAAGATAACTCATTAGAATTATTAATAAGATGGTCATAATATATTAGCAATATTTAGATTGCCCACTCTTTTATTCACTTTATTACTTCTATTCTAGACCCTATCCCTATGGTTTACTCTTATGAAATATCATATAAAATAGAAGGTATAAGAAATGGATATAATGAAATTCTTGATTCGATCTTACGACCTAATTTATTAGATTAATGGATCAACAACCAATCCACCCATTTTATGAAAAAGAAGGAGCATGGTCTTATTCAAATTCAAAGCGCTTCGTAATCTTCAACCAGTTCTGTGCTTCAATATAATTTCCCGGAGTAAGCGCTATAGCTTGTTTCCAATATTCAGCAGCTTGATCAAACCAAGCTTCCGCAATTTCCGAATCACCCTGTAGAATGGCCTGTTCTCCTCGGTCGGAATAGGAAGTTCCTTCCCTTAGAACCGTACTTGAGAGTTTCCTACCTCATACGGCTCAGAAATTGCTATCTGAATTTCCCCTATCTTAACTGAATTCGATTTATCAAAAATTGATCCAATTTCTTCTTGGTTTAAGCAGAAGAAATAAATTACCTAAGTTTCAAACCCTAATTTTTTTATCAATAATCAGTTTGTTTTTTCCCGCCTTCAGAAGAATGAAGTATAGATAGATATAGAGGCTTCGTTCAAATTTTCTGAAAGGTAACTATCCCGGTTTGATATATGAAATCTCTATAGAATCCTTGAAAAAGACTTTTTCCCATAAGAAAGAAAAAGGAACTATCTTTGGGATCTGATACTACACCGCTGCTTAATCCCTTAGTGGATCGGCTCTATTACATAAGCGGATTCCTAAATTTTGCCCCATATCATGGGATAAGTAAGCAGTTTTTTTTAGTTGTATCGACCCAGTCGCTCACTAATTGATCTTTACGGTGCTTTCTCTATCAATTTGAGAAACTTTATCCATAGAGTAGTAGTATAGGCCATACTTTCTTCGTTTTTTGATTCTCGTGAAGTGTCCTTCCTTCCTACAACTGATAGGGAAAATCGTTGTTTTTACGATCCCTATGTAGAAAGCCCTTTTTCTAGTATTTACTAGAAAATTTGATCCTCTTTTTTTCTATAGTGGAGATAGTCGCACGTAATGACAGATCACGGCCATATTATTAATAGCTAGCGGTAAGAAGGGGTCCCGTTCTAGTGCCCGGAAATAATATTCCAAAGCCTTTGTATGCTCTCCATTGCTTGTGTGTATAAGGCCTATGTTATAGAGTATATAACTTCGATCATAGGGATCGATTTCTAGTCGCGTAGCTTCATAATAATTTTGCAAAGCTTCCGCATAATTTCCTTCGGATTGAGCCAACATCCGTTACGGTCGTTCATTCTATTCAAAAAATCTCCGTTCCAAAACCGTACATGAGGTTTTCATCTCATACGGCTCCTCCCTTCTGTACATAATAGTACTAAGCGAAATAATCTATAGAATCAAAATAGAATTAGTCCCGTCTCATTATGAACCAAAAGGGGCTGGTATTTTTCCAAGAAATCTCTAGCCAACCTTCCCACAAGAGGTTTTTCTTAACACCAATGAATTCTTTTAATGCTAGAGGAAAACGATAGCTCCAATAATTTCTTTGTTCTCAACGCCTCCTATTTAGAGGAATTAGCTACTTCAACGATCTTTGATGGTTATAGGGGTATCCAAAGTACAAACCTGATGGTTGTTTGTTATCCCAACCATTCTTCCCAGCCCTGATACCGATCAGGAAAGGGGTAATTTCTAACAAAGTTTTTCTCTTGTTGATTCCTATTTCTAGGTGTAGTGCTTTTCTCCCCTATGCTGCCTACGGATACTAATAGAGTAGGATTGGCCTGTAATCCATACCATACCATATCCTGTAGGTGTAACCTTTCGCTCAATACTCAAATCTACAATTGAAGTATCTGAAGCCGCATCAATCGAGGATACACGACAGAAGGAATTGTTAATTCGCGTCACCTTCCCGAAGCATGGGTTTGTTTGGTTTACAAATTTGGTTCTCTCTATGCCAACCCCCTCTCTTTTTCGTAAGACTGAGATATAGGTAGGGCTAAAAAAGCAAAAAAAAAGAGTCAAATCGCACCATCTCTATAATAAGTAAATGCCTTTTTTCTCCTGAGGTTGTCGGAATTATTCGCAATAAAATATTGGCTACAATTGAGGAGGTCTTATCAATGAAATTTCCATTTACATAGGATCTAGGCATAATTCCCAACCCATTCTATATAGAATTGTTTTAATTTCTTCACAAAATAACATAAAAACAAACACATACGATTCTTATAATTATAAATAGATTGATCCATATGCTCTACTATAAATCCATATGTTTAAATGGATAAGAAGAGATATGAAATATTTGACTAAGACTGGATTTCATTCTGCTTTCCTATTTCTGAACAACAACTTATGTTAAACTATTTCGTGTTTTCAAAGTTATTAATTGTCTCATACCCTATTTTTGATTTCGATAGTATGGTGTAGCGTATATTATGCAAACGGAATTCTAAGGTTTCTTTATTTTATTATGCAATAAGAAGAATTCTTCCATTTTATTTTTCTTTAGTTGCGGGAAAACCCAAATTAAAACTTTTATTTTATAGCGAGCGCAATTTCTAGTAAAAAATCATGTATCCTTCCACTTAGATCAAAAGGAATTTTTCCAATAGAACTATGGAACCCCCGAGTGGTTGCGGTTGTACCTGTACTGCAGGAATAAGAAAACTCGCCATCCACTCAGTTTATTCTCCATAATAAGTTATGTAGGAGAGATGGCCGAGCGGTTCAAGGCGTAGCATTGGAACTGCTATGTAGACTTTTGTTTACTGAGGGTTCGAATCCCTCTCTTTCCGTTTTTCTTAATTCATCAACGTTAAGGATCACAATGTATCAAATCAAATAACAATATTTTCCACCAATAATATAATATCTTATATTATATTATTTCGATTTAATAGAAATTAGAAATTCTCTATAGCAAATTACCGTGGTATGTAAAATACACATAGAGGAAAAAAGAAAAAAGGATCCTAATCCTAGGGTTAATCAATTTTAGCTAGTTGATGGGAAAATACAAATTAATGGTAATGGTCTTAGGGCGATTTAGTTCGAGGAAAGGGGAAGGGGAAGAAAATTCTATGAACCTTTCCTTTTTTCGTTAAGTTCAAGTCTGATGAGAGTAATATTCTACAACTAACAACTCATTTATTTTGAGACCGACCCACTTCCTATCTAGGATTTTATTTACTAGTCCTTTATATTCCAACGTGTCAATCGCCAAATGCTTTGGCAATTTCCCCGGGTCCGATGAAGCAATATAATTTTGAACCAGACCTTTTTATCTTTGGTTATCTTTCGTAGTAATAATATCTCGGGGTTTGCAACGAAAACATGGTATATTGACTATATGAACATTAATTAAAATATGTCTATGGTTGACTAATTGGCGGGCCCCGGGAATGGTTGAAGCCATACCCAATCGAAAAAGGATATTATCCAAACGCATTTCAAGTAATTGTAGTAAAACCTGGCCTGTTGACCTTTTTTCTTTTCCAGCGATATGTAAATATCTAAGTAATTGTCATTCTGTCACACCATATGAAAATGCAATTTTTGTTTTTCTTGAAGACGAATATGATATTGCTCCTTTTTCCCACAATTGAATTTTTTTTAAGATTAATTCCGGATTTAGGTGTTTTTCTAGTGAGTCCTGGTAAAGCTCCCAGATGGCGTATTTTTTTAAACGAGGTCCTTGATAACGGGACATGAAGACTCCTTTTGTTATTTTTATTGAAATTTCATTTTACACAATTAATTTCATTGTATTTACATTACAAAATACATCAAAATTAAAACTGAATTAAACTACAGGATAAATAGAGTAAAATCAACAGAGTAAAATCAACTAAATAGAGTCGAACTAAACTGCTAGAAGACATTGAGTGATGAACTCAATGATTAAAAAACTAAGAGATGGATGAAATTACACAAGGAATCCTGGTCTCAAAGAAGAGGGGAATGGGGATATGGCGAAATCGGTAGACGCTACAGACTTGATTGTATTGAGCCTTGGTATGGAAACCTGCTAAGTGGTAACTTCAAAATTCAGAGAAACCCTGGAATTAAAAAAGGGAAATCCTGAGCCAAATCCGTGTTTTGAGAAAACAAGGGGTTCTCGAACTAGAATACAAAGGAAAAGGATAGGTGCAGAGACTCAATGGAAGCTGTTCTAACGAATCGAGTTATTACGTTGTGTTGTTAGTGGAATTCCTTCTAATTCTAAATTAGAGAAAGAGGGCTTTTATACCTTATACATTTAATAAACATGTATAGATACTGACATAGCAAACGATTAATCACAGAACTCATATTATATTTGTGACGCCTGGGTAATTAAGCTACAGTAAACCTTTGTTAATGGTGCCATGTCATTGCAACTAGTTTGCTAAAGCTCACTTAATCCAAACCAAGTTTAAATTCAAAATTGAAAATAAAGTCAAAATAGAGTTTCTTCAAATTGCAAAACTAAAATGTTGGGGATGTTGCCAATATTCACTAGGGAATTGTCATGTAGAAACAAACAGACTTAGACTCACAGATAAATTCCTAGGAAAATAATAAAGGGTCCAACAACAATTATTTTGGCCTTTTCAAATAAACCAATATTTAAGCCTTTCAAAATAATCCGAATATTTGTGGGTGGTCCCTAAACACTATGATTGAATTAGGTGCTAAATTCCATTTATTACGAAAGTCATTTGGTACTAAACTAAAATGCTAAACAGTGGCAAAATAGAAAACAGAAGATATAAAAGAAAATTAAAGAAAGAAAAGAGAGGTGGACCTAAAGTACTGCTCTCTTTGGCCCACCTAACTAATGGCCAGCCCAGCCTTCCTTCCCCCATCTCTGTTGTCTTCTCCCTCCCCTTCTGTGGCAGCATGCCCGAGCCCACGCACGCGATGCGCCGTGGGATGGACGACACGGCGTCGTCCCCCTATAGCGCCGACAGCTACAAGGGCTCCCGCACCTCCACCATGAACCCTAGTCCGCCCATACTCTTCCCCCTCGTCTCACCCCCTTCGATTTGAGCTCACCCGTGAGGACCAGTGCGTGTCGCCGTCGCTCACATGACCACCGGCTTCCCCTCGCTGCGCCTCGGTGCTCAGGAGGGCCACCGTCGTTCGCTACGCCTTCTACATCACCAGATTGGAGCCGGGACGCCCCCGTCTTCGTCTCTCACATCTTCTTCCTCATTTGCGGCTGACGCGCGCCATCGCCCGATCCAGACACTCTGGTCCACCCCGACCCTCGACAAGCTCGCCATCCACCCCCTCGTGGTGAGCTTTGCCGTCCGTTCCCCTCTTTTCCCCGTCGAATCGGACGTCGTAGACACCCGCGCCTCCAGTTCGGCGTGTTGAAGGCCGTGGTCCTGTTCCCGTGCCCGCGCCAATCCTGCTGCCGTCCTTGTCCTTGTGGTCCGCGTCTGCGCGCTCCCGCCTCTGGCCGCCGCCGCCGTCGTGCGCGCCCTGCGCACCCCTTGCCACGCTCACCCGCGCGAGGCCGCCTATCCCTGCCTGCTGGTCACCAGCGCCCGTGCTGTGGCCTCCCCGCCCGCGCAACCCCTCTCGCCGGTGCTGCTGCTCCACACCCTACCGCGCGGCTCACCTGCGCTACCGCTCCACTCCCCCTTGCTCCCCGCTCCGCTCCGCTGCACCTGCTCGCCGACCACCGCTGCCCCGCGTCCCCGTGCCTCCTCTTGCCGCGGCGGCTGCCGCTCCGGCCGCCTGGCCAGCGCCGTGGCCCCCGGCGCCCCGCAGCCCTCTTCCGGGTTCGGCAACGCCCAGACGCCTGCTGCCCGTTTCGCCCAGTACCTGCAAACCCCCTGGGCCACTTACATGCAGGCCCCAGTTCCCTGACCTTCAAAAAAAGATTAAACCAATATATAATAAAAAATATATTAAATAAATAATTAGATTAATTAATTAACTTAGTTAATTATGTTTACTTAACCTTATTAGCTAGTGTTAATTAATTAAAACCTAATTCGATTAAACAGTCTATGACAAACGGGCCCCATCTGTCAGTTTGACCAGTCAACGGTCACAGTTGACTGCTGACGTCATGATGACTCAGCAACACTATTCTAGATAATGTTGATTTAAAATAATTAAATAATCCTAAAAATGATTTAAATCTTTTAAAATTAATATAAAATAAACCGTAGCTCAGATGGAAAAACTGTGTACATGAAAGTTGCTCAGAACGACGAGACGAATCCAGATACGCAGCCCGTTCGTCCGCCACGCATCCCTAGCATAGCAAACACACAACTTTCCCCCTCCGATTCATCCGTCTGAAAACGCGAAACACCGGGGATACTTTCCCGGATGTTTCCCCCTTCGCCGGTATCGCCTCCTACTACGTTAGGGCACACCTAGCACCGCTCATTGTCATGTCATGCATCGTTATTCATCTGTTTGCATTGTATTCATTGTTTCTTCCCCCTCTTCTCTCTGGTAGATTACGAGACTGACGCCGCTGCTGGTGCCCCGATCAACTATGTTGTTGACAACCCCTACTTGCTAGAGCAACCAGGCAAGCCCCCTTTGATCAACCCGATATCGCCTATTCTTCTCTCTACTGCTTGCATTAGAGTAGTGTAGCTTGTTACTGCTTTCCGTTAATCCTATCCTGATGCATAGCCTGTCTTTGCTACTACTGTTGTTACCTTTACCTGCAATCCTAATTGCTTAGTATATGATGCTAGTTTTCCATCAGTGGCCCTTCATTCGTGTCCGTCTGCCATGCTATAATATCGGGCCGTGATCACTTGGGAGGTGACCACGGGTATATATACTATACATATTACACGTGATACATGTTGTGACTAAAGTCGGGTCGGCTCGATGAGTACCCACAAGTGATTCAGAAATGGGGGGTGAAGGGGTAGGTGGTTCCATCCAGGTAGTGGTGCGCCTGGGTTCCTGACGGTCCCCGACAGTTACTTTGTGGTGGAGCGACAGGGCAGGTTGAGACCACCCAGGAGAGAGGTGGGCCCGGCCCTGGTCGGTGTTCGCGGTTACTTCAAAATAACACGCTTAACGAGATCTTGGTATTTGATCTGAGTTTGGCCACTGGCCTATGAGCACTAACCAACTACGCGAGAATAGTTATGGGCACTCGACATCGTGGTATCAGCCGAAGCCTTCGTGACATCAGCGACTGAGCAGCGCGCGCCGTGTTGGACTCGAACGCCTGCTCTTGTATAAGGGAGGCTAGGTCTGCTCACCGACCGCGTACGCAACGTGCAGGTGTGCAATGGGCGATGGGCCCAAACCCCTTTGCCATAGGATTTAGACTAGCGTGCTGACCTCTCTGTTGTGCCTAGGTAGGGCTGCGACGTGTTGATCTTCCGAGGCCGGGCATGACCCTGACAAGTGTGTCCGGACAAAGGGGATCGAGCGTGTTGGGAAATGTGGTGCACCCCTGCAGGGAAGTTAATCTATTCGAATAGCTGTGATCTTCGGTAACAGGACGACTTGGAGTTGTACCTTGACCTTATGACAATTAGAACCGGATACTTAATAAAACACATCCTTCCAAGTGCCAGATACAACTTGTGATCGCTCTCTCACAGGGCGACGAGGGGAGGATCATCGGGTAGGATTATGCTATGCGATGTTACTTGGTGAACTTACCATATACTCTCTTCTTCTGCTGCAAGATGGAGGTTACCAGAAGCGTAGTCTTCGATAGGACTAGCTATCCCCCTCTTATTCCGGCATTCTGCAGTTCAGTCCACATATGCTACCCCTTTTCCATTTGATACCAATGCATACATATGTAGTGTAGCTCCTTGCTTGCGAGTACTTTGGATGAGTACTCACGGTTGCTTTGCTCCCCCTTTTCCCCCTTCCTATACCCGATTGCTACGACCAGACGTTGGAGTCCAGGAGCAAGACACCATCGTTGACGACGACTCCTACTACTCTGGAGGTGCCTACTACTATGTGCAGGCCGCTGACGACGATCAGGAGTAGTTTAGGAGGATCCCAGGCAGGAGGCCTGCGCCTCTTTCGATTTGTATCCCAGTTTGTGCTAGCCTTCTTAAGGCAAACTTGTTTAACTTATGTCTCTACTCAGATATTGTTGCTTCCGCTGACTCGTCTATGATCGAGCTCTTGTATTCGAGCCCTCGAGGCCCCTGACTTGTAATATGATGCTTGTATGACTTATTTTATATGTAGAGTTGTGTTGGGATATCTTCCCGTGAGTCCCTGATCTTGATCGTACACGTTTGCATGTATGATTAGTGTACGATTGAATCGGGGGCGTCACAAGTTGGTATCAGAGCCAACTACCTGTAGGAATCCCCCTTCCACACTACTTGGCTGAAGTCGAGTCTAGTTAGTGAAAATTGTTTTACTAACATGGCTGTGCGGCCCATGAGCCCATGTCGCCATTGGGTGGTATTAGGATCTTTTATTCCTCAACCTATACTCTGGGATTCTGATCTCTCTTCTATTCGGGTTAAATAATTTTAGTAACTCTGACTCTAGGTTCTCGTAATTACTTCCTCCCGGAGAGCCCCTCGCTCCAGATGCTTGGTGCGCCGAAGGATTCCGAAGATACTCTCCGATGTTATCCCGAGAACTTGTTCTCATTGTTTTTGCAATTCCCTTCAACCGTTAACCCCTATAGAAAACTACATGCACTTGCCAATCTTACATTAGTCCCCAGTTGCTCTTGTTATTACAAGATACCCTCCAATACTCGTTGTTGTTCCGGGAACAATTTGTGCCTTCTGCCTTGTAGTTCTTTGCCACCTGAATACCCTTACAGATAATTTCTTGCACTTATCGAGTATCCGCTCATCCCCAGTTGATTCATGTATTTCACAAAAGTCTTAGAAATACCATTCGATCCTCGAAAATCCTCAACAACCTATTGCTCTTGAAATTCTTGCTTGCTTGCATTAGGATTAACCTCATAAGTCCGGTAATCTTATTGGCATCCTTAGTCATTATCAGTATGAGTCTGTTGAATCAATATGTTGTGAATGCTCGCAATCCTTAGTCAGATCCTTCTTTTCATCCTTCTGGCTCAGACGTCATTTTAAACATGAGCTGGATCTCGACCAATCAAATTGCCATCGATTGTGCCTCTAAGGCTATTCAACTTATCCATCCCTAATCAGAGCATTGCTTCTGATCCCTTGTCTTGGAATTCATAATTCCTTTGCATTTGAGCTTTGAGTTAGTCAGTTGTTTCTATAATCTGATCTCCTTGCATTCTTTCTTCCTCTGGTTGAGTACCGATGCTCACATAAGATCCCTTGTGGACCACCAGATCCTTTGCTGGATTTTGTCTGACACCGTCCTTCATATTCATTAAACTTGTGAGCCTTTCATCGGATACCTAATGCCTTTGGTAAATTGTATCCCCTGCTTTTGTCAACCATGCTCTGCTCCTGAGCTTGAGTTATTTGCTCCTGGAGTTGCTGGTATGAGTTCATAAGATGCCCCGATGGGTTAAAACTATGCCTTCCTAACTCTGTGTGGACCCTAAAGATTTCACGGGTCATAATTGTCTAGTATTTTACTAGGTAAAACTTTCGACTACTAATGTCATCTTCGAAAAGCGAGAGGAGAATGGAAGGTTATACATTGAAGAAGTGGGAGTCGACCTTGAACTTTGTGTTCATGCCCATGGACACGATGTAGATCCTATCATGGAAGCTTCTTGTAATAATAACTATTCCCTTTGGTATAATAACATCTGATATCAGTGAATTGATCCTTTGCAATCATGCTTTCGACCATGTTCTCCTTTAAATACCATTTCTCGTACAAGTTTAAGCACTTGTCTTATGCAGAGTAATACACCAGTCCAACCTCTACTTTGATTTGTTGTTGAGTATTACCCACTGGTATCTCAAGATAATCACGGAACTGCATAACTTCTTATGAGTTCTTCATCAAGTGCTACATTCTCACCGATTCCAATATTTCACTGGCTCCGAGTTATTAAACACTCGGAGACACCGATAACTGACTCGAGTCTGCACCGCGATTAAACAACTCTTGGTAACCTTCATTACTTACAAGTTTGAACTCGATCACGTCATTCCTAGCCTGCTTTGCTATATCCTTGTTGTGCCGATTTTAACTGTGCTACCTGGCCCTTCTTCCCGGAGCAAAAATTTTGACGATGAGCTAAGCTTATGTCGATCTTCCTCGTCTTATCGTTTCACCTTCAATAACAAGCTTGGTTTGGGTATTGTGTCATACCCTTGGTCCCATTAACCTTTCGCTTCCTTTGATTTGATGCCATCGTTGATCGATTACGTCTTCATGAAATCTCTCGACAAATGTGTCGTGATCATCGTCAACATTTTGACTCCTTCCAGGATATCAATCGAATTCTTGATGAGAAATACCATCCTTGCCCTTAATGATTTGTTTAATCATCAGTCATTTTATTCCCTTCCGTTCAACACAAAATTGTTCGTGTTTTGTGTTATACCTTGAGTTCATGGCTATCCAGCTTATCTTATGTCCTACCTTGAATTAATACCATCTTATATATCAAGAATATTGTGAGAACTTCACCATCTCTTAAGAATTCTTGATACAATTGATACCTATCGCCATCTCCCTTCATTTCTTAGTCCCCGTGTTATTCCTAACCGGAATACCAACAAATGGACTGTGATGTGAAGAATTCAAAACTTTTGGGAACCCTATTGCTTGTAAGTTAATGAATGATAGTTACATTCTTTGTGTACTGGATATCAAATCACCCTTCCAACATTGATCTTGCTACCTAAGCCCATATTTCTGGTGCACCTTTCAATCAATGCTTAATTGTGTATGCATTCCTCGAGCATACACCATTATATCATTTGATCTGACAAATGTTATCTCCTTATTCACATAATTGTGGAAATCCATCTTTTTGGAAATCTTGAGGATTGTCGCTGAGACCATCAGCCACCCCTCATTCTCTCCTTGGCTTAATGATGAATTCTTGTTTCGGAACTCTCTGCCATAGTTCGTTCCCCGAGAGTCTTACGATGTCACCTCGTTAATTTGTGTCGCACCTTTTCTTCTCAGGCATCATGAGCCTGAGGTATCCCGACACCAATCAGATCTGAATCTCGGTCAGATATGATGGTTGGAACATATTCCCAAGAGTTATAACACTGGTCTTTTATATGAACCAGTAAGATGTCATGCCTAGCACACCTGGCCGTAGGATCTATTGTTATAGTTCCCTTCTTAGCAAGGTTAGTGATTCTTCCATGAGGAAATCGTAAGACTTATTCTATAAGTTGTTCTTGATGGATCCTTTGTGCATCCAAATTCTGACCATTACTTGACGGCCATGTCAATGCTATCTCGAAGCATACCTGTGGTACTCCGGTTTCAATAATAACATTTGAAGCGCAATGAAAAAAATTCCTTATCAATTATCCAAACACCGTTGTATGGGTAATGTCATGAAATTTCTCTCCCCTCATCTAAAGGGTTTTCTATTTATATCTTGTCATGGATATCATGCTCTGCTTGTCCTTGGGAAGGATATACCCCTGAAATATGTGTTTAAACACATTTTCCTTTCCATTGTTCTGTTTAATCTGATAACCATATTTTCCTTTCTGTTGTTTGGTTTAACCTTTCTTGTGATCTACATGATCTAAGCAGTAATAATTCATTGCTTATGTAAACACCTCGGTGTACAACTCTGTCAGTGAGACCCTATTTCTACTGTTGATGACTTTCCGGTAACCGCCGATGGACGAGAACTTTACCTATTGGTTCGCCTCGTTCAACGAGCAGGAAAATGGTTCTCATCGTCCCTCTCCCTTGGTACCGATGTTGTTGCCGACATAACCGATAGGCTATTCTCTGGCATGCCTTGCTATCATAACCGTGCAAGATATCGCTGCACCTCCTATTTCTAACCCACAAGGTGGGCCCATAACCCACAATTCCACAGGATCCAAACCTGACTCTCCTGTACACCCCTGTTGCCAAAGTATTCCGCACGTTTGACCCCATATGTAGTTCAGGTGTCACCTTCCTAAAGATGACCTATTCTAGTATCAGATGCGACACCTATTCCCGCTGCTCTGAACCCCTTTCATGCCTTGATTAAGACATCGAACGGTTGACTAACCGCTTAAAACTTCTTACCGTACCTTCTTGATCGACTCTAAATGCATTTCATTTGACCAATTCGAGAGTTACTTATGTGATCATTCATGGGATAACCCCCAGATGATTTCCCCTGATAGCATTCTATCGTTGTCGGGCTGCCCCTTTCCTATTCGTAAGTACGATGGAGTTCACCAAGAAAGGCTGATGACTTATCCTGATAACCTAAAGCAAAGGAATGGAGACACCAATGGAAGCAGTCAACTTCTTCGAGAAGATCAACCAAGACCGAGAAGATCCGTTAGAATTTCGTAACCAAATCCCTTCCCCCTTACTCCCGCTCCCAAATCTCGGGACGAGATTTCTTGTAGTGGGGGAGATTTGTGATGCCTCGGTAATTAAGCTACAGTAAACCTTTGTTAATGGTGCCATGTCATTGCAACTAGTTTGCTAAAGCTCACTTAATCCAAACCAAGTTTAAATTCAAAATTGAAAATAAAGTCAAAATAGAATTTCTTCAAATTGCAAAACTAAAATGTTGGGGATGTTGCCAATATTCACTAGGGAATTGTCATGTAGAAACAAACAGACTTAGACTCACAGATAAATTCCTAGGAAAATAATAAAGGGTCCAGCAGCAATTATTTTGGCCTTTTCAAATAAACCAATATTTAAGCCTTTCAAAATAATCCGAAGATTTGTGGGTGGTCCCTAAACACTATGATTGAATTAGGTGCTAAATTCCATTTATTACAAAAGTCATTTGGTACTAAACTAAAATGCTAAACAGTGGCAAAATAGAAAACAGAAGATATAAAAGAAAATTAAAGAAAGAAAAGAGAGGTGGACCTAAAGTACTGCTCTCTTTGGCCCACCTAACTAATGGCCGGCCCAGCCTGCCTTCCCCCATCTCTGTCGTCTTCTCCCTCCCCTTCTGTGGCAGCATGCCCGAGCCCGCGCACACGATGCGCCGTGGGATGGACGACACGACGTCATCCCCCTGTAGCGTCGACGGCTACAAGGCCGCCCACGCCTCCACCACGAACCGTAGTCCGCCCATACTCCTCCCCCTTGTCTCACCCCCTTCGATTTGAGCTCACCCGTGAGGCCCAGTGCGTGTCGCCGTCGCTCACATGACCACCGGCTTCCCCTTGCAGCGCCTCGGTGCTCAGGAGAGCCACCATCGTTCGCTACGCCCTATACATCACCAGATTGGAGCCGGGACGCCCCCATCTTTGTCTCTCGCATCTTATTCCTCATTTGCGGCTGACGCGCGCCATCGCCATCAAGACACTCCGGTCCACCCCGACCCTCGACGAGCTCGCCATCCACCTCCTCGCGGTCAGCTTTGCCGTCCGTTCCCCTCTTTTCCTCGTCAAATCGGACGTCGTAGACACCCGCGCCTCCAATTCGGCGTGTTGAAGGACGCGGTCCTATTCCCGTGCCCGTGCCAATCCCGCTGCCGTCCTTGTCCTTCTGGTCCGCGTTCGCGCGCTCCCACCTCTGGCCGCCGCCACCGCCGTGCGCACCCTGCGCGCCCCTGGCCACGCTCATCCGCCCGAGGCCGTCTGTCCCTGCCTGCTGGTCACCAGCGCCCGTGTTGTGGCCTCCCCGCCCGCGCAGCCCCTCTCGCCGGCGCTGCTGCTCCACACCCTACCGCGCGGCTCACCTGCGCTACCGCTCCCCTCCCCCTCGCTCCCCGCTCCGCCCCACTGCACTTGCTCGCTGAGCACAGCCGCCCCGCGTCCCCGCGCCTCCTTTCGCCGCCGCGGCTGCCGCTCCGGCCGCCTGGCCAGCGCCGTGGCCCCCGGCGCCCCGCAGCCCTCTGCCCGGTTCGACAACGCCCAGACGCCTGCTGCCCGTTTTGCCCAGCACCCACAAACCCCCCTAGGCCACTTACATGCAGGCCTAGTTCCCTGGCCTTTAAAAAAAGATTTAAAAAATATATATTAAAAAATATATCAAATAATTAATTAGATTAAATAATTAACTTAGTTAATTATGTTTAATTAACCTAATTAGCTAGTGTTAATTAATTAAAACCTAATTAGATTAGAGAGTCTATGACAAACGGGCCCCATCTGTCAGTTTGACCAGTCAACGGTCATAGTTGACTGCTGACGTCATGATGACGCCAGCAACACTATTCTGGATAATGTTGATTTAAAATAATTAAATAATCCTAAAAATGATTTAAATCTTTTAAAATTAATATAAAATAAACCGTAGCTCGGATGGAAAAACTTTGTACATGAAAGTTGCTCAGAACGACGAGACGAATCCGGTACGCAGCCCGTTCGTCCGCCACGCATCCCTAGCATAGCAAACACACAACTTTCCCCCTCTGATTCATCCATCTAAAAACGCGAAACACCGGGGATACTTTCCCGGATGTTTTCACCCTTCGCCGGTATCGCCTCCTACTGCGTTAGGGCACACCTAGCACCACTCATTGTCATGTCATGCATTGTTATGCATCTATTTGCATTGTATTCGTTGTTTCCTCCCCCTCTTCTCTCCGGTAGACTATGAGACTGACGCCGCTGCTGATGCCCCGATCAACTACGTTGTTGACGACCCCTACTTGCCAGAGCAACCAGGCAAGCCCCCCCTTTGATCAACCCGATATCGCCTATTCTTCTCTCTACTGCTTGCATTAGAGTAGTGTAGCTTGTTACTGCTTACCGTTAATCCTATCCTGATGCATAGCCTGTCTTTGCTACTACTGTTGTTACCTTTACCTGCAATCCTAATTGCTTAGTATAGGATGATATTTTTCCATCAGTGGCCCTTCATTCTTGTCCGTCTGCCATGCTATACTATCGGGCCTTGATCACTTGGGAGGTGATCAGGGGTATATATACTATACATATTACACGTGATACATGTTGTGACTAAAGTCGGGTCGGCTCGTTGAGTACCCGCAAGTGATTCGGATATGGGGGATGAAGGGGCAGGTGGTTCCATCAAGGTAGTGGTGGGCCTGGGTTCCCGATGGCCCCCAACTGTTACTTTGTGGTGGAGCGACAGGGCAGGTTGAGACCACCCAGGAGAGAGGTGGGCCTGGCCCTGGTCGGTGTTTGCGGTTACTTCAAAATAACACACTTAATGAGATCTTGGTATTTGATCTGAGTCTGGCCACTGGCCTATACGCACTAACCAACTATGCGGTAACAGTTATGGGCACTCGATGTCGTGGTATCAGCCGAAGCCTTCGTGACGTTAGCGACTGAGCGGCGCGCGCCGGGTTGGACTGGAACACTTGCTCCTATATAAGGGAGGCTAGGTCTGCTCACCGGCCGCGTACGCAACGTGCAGGTGTGCAATGGGTGATGGGCCCAGACCCCTTCACCATAGGATTTAGACCAGCGTGCTGACCTCTCTGTTGTGCCTAGGTAGGGTTGCGACATGTTGATCTTCCGAGGCTGGGCATGACCCAGACAAGTGTGTCCGAGCAAAAGGGGATCGAGCGTGTTGGGAAATGTGGTGCACCCCTACAAGGAAGTTAATCTATTCGAATAGCCGTGATCTTCGGTAACAGGACGACTTGGAGTTGTACCTTGACCTTATGACAACTAGAACCAGATACTTAATAAAACACATCCTTCCAAGTGCCAGATACAACCGGTGATCGCTCTCTCACATGGTGACGAGGGGAGGATCATCGGGTAGGATTATGCTATGCGATGTTACTTGGTGAACTTACCATCTACTCTCTTATTCCGGCATTTCGCAGTTCAGTCCACATATGCTACCCCTTTTCCATTTGATACCAATGCATACATATGTAGTGTAGCTCCTTGCTTGCGAGTACTTTGGATGAGTACTCACGGTTGCTTTGCTCCCCCTTTTCCCCCTTCCTATACCCGATTGCTACGACCAGACGTTGGAGTCCAGGAGCAAGACACCACCGTTGACGACGACTCCTACTACTCTGGAGGTGCCTACTAATACGTGTAGGCCGCTGACGACGATCAGGAGTAGTTTAGGAGGATCCCAGGGAGGAGGCCTGCTCCTCTTTCGATCTGTATCCCAGTTTGTGCTAGCCTTCTTAAGGCAAACTTGTTTAACTTATGTCTGTACTTAGGTATTGTTGCTTCCGCTGACTCGTCTATGATCGAGCTCTTGTATTCGATCCCTCGAGGCCCCTGGCTTGTAATATGATGCCTGTATGACTTATTCTATTTGTAGAGTTGTGTTGTGATATCTTTCCGTGAGTCCTTGACCTTGATCGTACACGTTTGTGTGTATGATTAGTGTACGATTGAATCGGAGGTGTCACAATATTATAATTATAATATAGGTTCTTTATCTTTTTTAAAAATGAAATTAGAAATGATAATGATTATGAAATAAAAAAACTCATATCATAATTTTTTTATTATTGTAAATCCACTCCAATCGAATATTGAATAATCAAATTCTTCAATTCAAATTCAAAGTTTTCGAGATCTTTAAAAAACTAGATTAATCAGACAAGGACAAAGAGAGAGTCCCATTCTACATGTCAATACTGACAACAATGAAATTTCTAGTAAAAGGAAAAATTGTCGACTTTATAAGTTGTAAAAGGAAAATCTGACAACAATGAAATTTCTAGTAAAAGGAAAACCTCTATCGCCAAATCCTCTTTTATTCCCTAACTATACTATATTATTATTATTTATCCTCTTTTTTTCTTTTTATCAATGCACTTTTTTCTTTTTATCAATGCAATGGGTTTAAGATTCATTAGTTTTCTCATTCTACTCTTTCACAAAGGAATGCAAAGAGAACTCAATGGATCTTATCCTGTTCATTGAATAGATTTCTTTTTATTAGAGTATCGGCAAGAAATCTTGGTTATTCACTCTATTTTAAGTTTTATTTAAGTAAACCATGCACAATGCATAGGACTACCCCCCCCCCCATTTTCAAATTTAAAATTTGAAATACTTTAATTAATTTTTAGCCATTTTAATTGACATAGATACAAATACTCTACTAGGATGATGCGCAAGAAAAGGTCAGGATAGCTCAGTTGGTAGAGCAGAGGACTGAAAATCCTCGTGTCACCAGTTCAAATCTGGTTCCTGGCAGAGAAAAAAAAGAACCACCGAATAGGTATTGATCCAAATACCTCGAGATGGATTGTGATACATATTCATTAATAATAATTATTCATCTAAGTGGATAAATTTATAATATAAATATAGAGGCACTTCTTTTTATTTTTAAAGAAGTTTTAAAATATATCTTTTCTTTATGATAAAGAAGGGGGTGAGATTCCCCTTTATTTTTTTGCGTTTCATAATTTTGTATTCTGCTATTCCGATGAATATTTTTTTAGTCTTGATTATATTTATCTTATCTTATTTTCCTAGTTGTGCTAAGTAATGTGCGCGGTACAAAGTTCCCGGTAGAGAACTTCTTTGAGTCATCCTATTTTTCTGTTCATATGAAGGAAATTAATATGCGAATTTCAAAATAGGGGAATCCAAATGAAACCCTTTTTTGCTTAGTCTATTTGGAATGCTTTTGTATAATTAGTAATTAATTATAAATAGGCATTCCGTTTCATCTAGGAAAAGAACCTAAAAATATTCCTTGACTTGAATAAAATCTTGAGTTGTGTTGTATAAGTGAGCATGAATTTCTTATCATTCAATGAGCATCTTGTATTTCAGAAAAATTGGGGGTTATATAATCCTTACATAAGAGCCAGCCTATCCAACTTTCAGGCATTAGGATATGTTTAAGGCACAGATGATTATCATAAGAGATTCCCACCATATCATAAGATCCGCGTTCTTGAAAATCGGCACTTCTCCAAATCCAGAAGGCAAACGGAATTCTAGGATTATCCTTTTGGGCAAAGACTTTTATGCAGACTTCTTCTGGATTATCTATACCATATTGTATTCTCGTAAGATGATACACGCTAGCTAAAGATCCACCGGGTGCTACATCATAAGCACATTGGGAGCGTAAATAATTGTAACCATATACATATAAAATGACAGCAATGGAATCCCAATCCCCTGCTTTTATTTGTAAAGTCTCTATTCCTCGGTGATCAAAGCCCAAAGATCTATGAACCACCTCATGTTTGACTAGCCAATTAGATAACCAACCCTGCTGCATTGTCTTCATCTCTCCCTCTTTGTATACATATTTCACATTTCGGATGCAAGTTTGAAAGATTGCCCTGCCTTTTATTTTTCTACACAAAAGAGCCCCTCTCCTAATTCACTAATTTGTAGGAAGGTACTGAACTTTTGGATTTGAAAAAAGTTTCAGAAGATATATCTAATGTAGATGGTGATTTATAGAGCAATTCTTGCTCATAAGTTCCTGTATGAGTACTGCGCCTAACATAAAGCTTGAGAAGAATGATCTCCCGACCAGAAGCATGGCATTGATGAATGTAGTGGTAGGCCCATGCAAGGCAATCTTGGATGGTTCTTCCTTTAAGGAAGCCATATTGGTTGTGGTGCATGATACGTCTCCGTCGTATCTATAATTTTTGATTGTTCCATGCCAATATTATTCAACTTTCATATACTTTTTGGCAACTTTTTATATTATTTTTGGGACTAACATATTGATCCAGTGCCTAGTGCCAGTTCCTGTCTGTTGCATGTTTTTGGTTTTGCAGAATATCCATAACAAACGGAGTACAAACGGGATAAAAACGGACGGAGCTTATTTTTGGAAATATGGAAAATTCGGAAGGAAAATCAACGCGAACCAGTGCCCGAGGTGGTCACGAGACAGGGGGCGCCCCCCTAGGGCGCGCCCCTACCCTCGTGAGCCCACCATAAGGCGGTTGGCGCTCTTCTTTTGCCGAAATAAAGCTAATATTCGGAAAAAAATCACGGCGAAGGTTTCAGGCCAATCGGAGTTACAGATCTCCATATATACGCAAAACGGTGAAACAGAGTCAGACCAGAACGCAGAAACAGAGAGAGACAAAGAGACAGATCCAATCTCGGAGGGGCTCTCGCCCCTCCCGTGCCATGGAGGACATGGACCAGAGGGGAAACCCTTCTCCCATCTAGGGAGGAGATCAAGGAAGAAGAAGGAGGAGGGGGCTCTCTCCCCCTCGCTTCCGGTGGCACCGGAGTGCCACCGGGGGCCATCATCATCACCGCGATCTACACCAACACCTCCGCCATCTTCACCAACATCTCCATCACCTTCCCCCCTCTATCTACAGTGGTCCACTCTCCCTCAACCCGTTGTACCCTCTACTTGAACATGGTGCTTTATGCTTCATATTATTATCCAATGATGTGTTGCCATCCTATGATGTCTGAGTAGATTTTCATTGTCCTATCGGTGGTTGATGAATTGCTATGATTGATTTAATTTTCTTGTGGTTATGTTGATGTCCTTTGGTGCCCATCATATGATTGCGCGCGTGGATCACACCCTAGGGTTAGTTTGTATGTTGATAGGACTGTATTAGAGGGCAAGAGTGACAGAAGCTTCAACCTAGCATAGAAATTGATGCATACGTGATTGAAGGGGGGCCAATATATCTTAATGCTATGGTTGGGATTTACCTTAATGAACATTAGTAGTTGAGGATGCTTGCTAATAGTTCCAATCATAAGTGCATAGAATTCCAAGTAAGGGATGACATGCTAGCAGTGGCCTCTCCCACATAATACTTGCTATTGGTCTAGTAAAGTAGTCAATTGCTTAAGGGAAAATTTCACAACTCCTACCACCACTTTTCCACACTCGCTATATTTACTTTAGTTGCTTCTTTACCTTAATAGCCCCTAGTTTTATTTTCATGCTCTTTACTTTCTTGCAAACCTATCCAACAACGCCTACAAAGTAATTCTAGTTTCATACTTGTTCTAGGTAAAGCGAACGTCAAGCGTGCGTAGAGTTGTATCGGTGGTCGATAGAACTTGAGGGAATATTTGTTCTACCATTAGCTCCTCGTTGGGTTCGACACTCTTACTTATCGAAAACTGTTGTGATCCCCTATACTTGTGGGTTATCAAGACCTTTTTCTGGTGCCGTTGCCGGGGAGCAATAGCGTGGGGTGAATATTCTCGTGTGTGCTTGTTTGCTTTATCCCTAAGTAATTTTTATTTGCTGTTCTTAGTTGTTTTCTATCTTTAGTTATGGGTAGGAAACGCAAAATACCAAAAAAAATAGTTGTACCTACTGAACCAATGGTTGAAGAACCACTCAAAATCTATCACACTGTTGAAGCTTATTACTTGGATCATCTTCGATCCCTTTGTGCTCGTGCCGAAACCCCAACTAGCTTAGTTGGGGGAAAATCTTTAGATGAGCATGCTTGTTATGTGCGACACCATATATCTGAAAAAGGGAAACTATTATGGGATCAAATTCAACGTTTGCAATGGTATGCTTGGAATTTATGTGAAATATATGATTTTACTTGTTGTTCTGAAAACCCTAAGAAACACCTTCCCTACCAATGTGAGTTTATTGATAATGGAATCTTATCTTCATATGCTAAGGGTGTTTATAATTACTATGATGTTCAACAAATTGAAGAATTTGTTGCTTTTAAGGGTGCTTTTGAAATTGCTTCTTTGATTGAAAAGTATGATGCTACTCTTCACAAATCTGAAATTTTTGCCATATTTAAATATTGCTATGATAATTATGCTTCTAATGCCTATGTTGAACCATATATTGAGTACTACTCCGCTGTCCAAGAAGAGACTAATATTTTGCAGGAGTCTATGGAAGAAGAAATTGATGAAACTGTGAGCTCATTGGATGAAAAAGATGATGAGGAGAGCGAAGAACAAAAGGAGGAAGAGCGGATTAGCTACCCGTGCCCACCTTCTAATGAGAGTAACTCTTCAACTCATACATTGTTTAATTCCCCTTCATGCTTACCAAAGGATGAATATTATGATAATTGCTATGATCCCGTCGATTCTTTTGAAATATCCCTTTTTGATGATGCTTGTGGCCAAGATGCCAATATGAATTATGCTTATGGAGATGAACTTGCTATAGTTCCTTATGTTAAACATGAAATTGTTGCTATTGCACCCACGCATGATAGTCCTATTATCTTTTTGAATTCTCCCAATTATACTATATCGGAGAAGTTTGCACTTATTAAGGATTATATTGATGGGTTGCCTTTTAATGTTACACATGATGATTTTAATGAATATAATATGCATGTGCTTGCTGCTCCTACTTGCAATTATTATGAGAGAGGAACTATATCTCCACCTCTCTATGTTTCCAATACGATAAAATTGCAAGAAACTGTTTATACTATGCATTGGCCTTTACTTTGTGTGCATGAATTGTTCTTTTATGACATGCCAATGCATAGGAAGAGAGTTAGACTTCATTGTTACATGATATATTTTACTTTGTGCTCAATACTAAATTACAAATCATTGTTAATTAAAATTGGCTTTGATATACCTTGGGATCCGGGTGGATTCACTACTCGAGCACTATATGCCTAGCTTAATGGCTTTAAAGAAAGCGCTGCCAGGGAGACAACCCGGAAGTTCTAGAGATTTATTTCTGTTGAGTGCTTTCATATAGTTTAAAAACAACAAAAATAAAGAGGGGAACCCAAAACTTTTTCAAAAAGAAAAGTGAAAGTGAGAGAGACGAGCATTGTGAAAGTGGGGGACGTCCTTGAACTTTGTTCATGCCCGTGGGAACTTTGTGGATCTTAATTACAGAAACCTTTCAACAAAAATAATTATCCCCTTGTACAATTCCATTGTATTATAAAAATAATGTGCCAAGGTTTGCCTTTAGGATGTTTACATTTGCTTGATGGTTTGTACGGTGCAGGACAGAAACTTTGGCTGTAGTGTGCGATTTTACATTTTTAGCTGGAATGTCGAATGGTTCTGATTATTTTTGCACTGTATTCCTATACAAATTGATTATTTTTCCTAATTTTGGTAGAATTTTTCAAGTATCAGAAGTATGGTGAATGTTCAGATTGCTACAGACTGTTCTGTTTTAGACAGATTCTGTTTTTGATGCATAGTTTGCTTCTTTTGATGAAACTATCAATTTATATCAGTGGATTAAGCCATGAAAAAGTTATATTACAGTAGAAAAAAAATGCAAAAACAAAATATGAATTGGTTTGCAACAGTACTTAGAGTAGTGATTTGCTTTATTATACTAACAGATCTTACCGAGTTTTCTGTTGAAGTTTTGTGTGGATGAAGTGTTCGATGATTGAGAAGGTCTCGATGTGAGAAGAAGGAAGAGAGGCAAGAGCTCAAGCTTGGGGATGCCCGAGGCACCCCAAGTAAATATTCAAGGATACTCAAGCGTCTAAGCTTGGGGATGCTGGGGAGGCATCCCCTCTTTCTTCAACAAATATTAGTATGTTTTCGGATTCGTTTCATTCATGCGATATGTGCAAGTCTTGGAGCGTCTTTTGCATTTAGGTTTTTATTTTTCTTTTATGCACCATGATGGTATGAGATAGTCCTTGGTTGATTTATAGAATGCTCATTGCACTTCACTTATATCTTTTGAGTATGGCTTTATAGAATGCTTCATGTGCTTCACTTATATCATTTGAAGTTTGGATTGCCTGTTTCTCTTTACATAGACAACCGCCATTTGTAGAATGCTCTTTTGCTTCACTTATATTTGTTAGAGCACGGGCATATCTTTTGTAGAAAGAATTAAACTCTCTTGCTTCACTTATATCTATTTAGAGAGATGACAGGAACTGGTCATTCACATGGTTAGTCATAAAATCCTACATAAACTTGTAGATCGCTGAATATGATATGTTTGATTCCTTGCAATAGTTTTGCGATATAAAGATGGTGATATTAGAGTCATACTAGTCGAGTAATTGTGAAATTGAGAAATACTTGTGTTGAGGTTTGCAAGTCCCGTAGCATGCACGTATGGTGAACCGTTATGTAACGAAGTCGGAGCATGAGGTGTTTATTGATTGTCTTCCTTATGAGTGGCGGTCGGGGATGAGCGATGGTCTTTCCCTACCAATCTATCCCCCTAGGAGCATGCGCATAGTACTTTGTTTCGATGACTAATAGATTTTTTCAATAAGTATGTGAGTTCTTTATGACTAATGTTGAGTCCATGGATTATACGCACTCTCACCCTTCCACCATTGCTAGCCTCTCTAGTACCGCGCAACTTCCGCCGGTACCATAAACCCACCATATACCTTCCTCAAAACAGCCACCATACCTAACTATTATGGCATTTCCATATCCATTCCGAGATATATTGCCATGCAACTTCCATCATCATCATATACATGACTTGAGCATCATTGTCATATTGCTTTGCATGATCGTAAGATAGCTAGCATGATGTTTTCATGGCTTGTCCGTTTTTTGATGTCATTGCTACGCTAGATCATTGCACATCCCGGTACACCGCCGGAGGCATTCATATAGAGTCATATCTTTGTTCTAGTATCGGGTTGTAATATTGAGTTGTAAGTAAATAGAAGTGTGATGATCATCATTCAATAGAGCATTGTCCCAAAAAAAAGAGAAAGGCCATAAAAAAGGAAGGCCAAATAAAAAATACATAAATAAATAAATAAAAGGGACAGTGCTACTATCCTTTTTCCACACTTGTGCTTCAAAGTAGCACCATGTTCTTCATATAGAGAGTCTCTTGAGTTATCACTTTCATATACTAGTGGGAATTTTTATTATAGAACTTGGCTTGTATATTCCGATGATGGGCTTCCTCAAATGCCCGAGGTCTTCATGAGCAAGCAAGTTGGATGCACACCCACTTAGTTTCAGTTAGAGCTTTCATACACTTATAGCTCTAGTGCATCCGTTGCATGGCAATCCCTACTCACTCACATTCATATCTATTGATGGGCATCTCCATAGCCCGTTGATACGCCTAGTTGATGTGAGACTATCTTCTCCTTTTTGTCTTCTCTACAACCACCATTCTATTCCACCTATAGTGCTATGTCCATGGCTCACGCTCATGTATTGCGTGAAAGTTGAAAAGGTTTGAGAACGTCAAAAGTATGAAACAATTGCTTGGCTTGTCATCGGGGTTGTGCATGATGTGAATGCTTTGTGTGGTGAATATGGAGCATAGCCAGACTATATGATTTTGTATGGATGAGCTTTCTTTGGCTATGTTATTTCAATAAGACATAATTGCTTGGTTGGTATGCTTGAAGTGTTATTATTTTTATGTCAAAGGATAGACTATTGCTTTGAATCACTCATGTCTTAATATTCATGCCATGATTAGACATATGATCAAGATTATGCTAGGTAGCATTCCACATCAAAAATTATCTTTTTTATCATTTACCTACTCGAGGACGAGCAGGAATTAATCTTGGGGATGTTGATACATCTCTGTCGTATCTATAATTTTTTATTGTTCCATGCCAATATTATTCAACTTTCATATACTTTTTGGAAACTTTTTATATTATTTTTGGGACTAACATATTGATCCAGTGCCCAGTGCCAATTCCTGTCTGTTGCATGTTTTTGGTTTCGCAGAATATCCATATCAAACGGAGTACAAACGGGATAAAAATGGACGGAGCTTATTTTTGGAAATATGGAAAATTCGGAAGGAAAATCAACGCGAACCAGTGCCCGAGGTGGTCACGAGACAGGGGGCGCCCCCCCTAGGGCGCGCCCCCTACCCTCGTGAGCCCACCGTAAGGCGGTTGACGCTCTTCTTTTTCCGCAAGAAAGCTAATATTCGGAAAAAAATCACGGCGAAGGTTTCAGGCCAATCGGAGTTACGGATCTCCATATATACGCGAAACGGTGAAACAGAGCTAGACCAGAACGCGGAAACAGAGAGAGACAAAGAGACAGATCCAATCTCGGAGGGGCTCTCACCCCTCCCGTGCCATGGAGGCCATGGACCAGAGGGGAAACCCTTCTCCCATCTAGGGAGGAGGTCAAGGAATAAGAAGAAGGAGGGGGGCTCTCCCCCCTCGCTTCCGGTGGCACCGGAGTGCCACCGGGGGCCATCATCATCACCGCGATCTACACCAACACCTCCGCCATCTTCACCAACATCTCCATCACCTTCCGCCCTCTATCTACAGCGGTCCACTCTCCCGCAACCCGCTGTACCCTCTACTTGAACATGGTGCTTTGTGCTTCATATTATTATCCAATGATGTGTTGCCATCCTATGATGTCTAAGTAGATTTTCGTTGTCCTATCGGTGGTTGATGAATTGCTATGATTGATTTAATTTTCTTGTGGTTATGTTGCTGTCCTTTGGTGCCCATCATATGATTGCGTGCGTGGATCACACCCTAGGGTTAGTTTGTATGTTGATAGGACTATGTATTGGAGGGCAAGAGTGACAGAAGCTTCAACCTAGCATAGAAATTGATGCATACGGGTTTGAAGGGGGACCAATATATCTTAATGCTATGGTTGGGATTTACCTTAATGAACATTAGTAGTTGCGGATGCTTGCTAATAGTTCCAATCATAAGTGCATAGAATTCCAAGTAAGGGATGACATGCTAGCAGTGGCCTCTCCCACATAATACTTGCTATCGGTCTAGTAAAGTAGTCGATTTCTTAAGGGACAATTTCGCAACTCCTACCACCACTTTTCCACACTTGCTATATTTACTTTAGTTGCTTCTTTACCTTAACAACCCCTAGTTTATTTTCGTGCTCTTTACTTTCTTGCAAACCTATCCAACAATGCATACAAAGTACTTCTAGTTTCATATTTGTTCTAGGTAAAGCGAACGTCAAGCGTGCGTAGAGTTGTATCGGTGGTCGATAGAACTTGAGGGAATATTTGTTCTACCTTTAGCTCCTCATTGGGTTCGACACTCTTACTTATCAAAAACTGTTGCGATCCCCTATACTTGTGTGTTATCAGTGCACCAGTTGTAAAATGATGCATTGCAGTCGATTGGCTAGGAGTTTCGTCAGTAGTTTCAGACAGCAATTAAGCAGGGTGATTGGTCTATAATCATTGACTGATTCAGGCAAGTTTACTTTGGGGATCAGGGTGATGAGACCATCATTGATGCTGGTGATATCAAGATTCCCTTCATAGAATTGCGAGCAAAGCGAGTAGAAATCATGTTTGATGATCGGCCAGCACGTTTTGAGAAAAGCTCCACTGAAACCATCAGGTCCAGGGGCACGATCAGGAGGCATTTCCTTGACGACCCCATCGATTTCTTCCTGTGAGAACGGCTCAGTGAGAAGGTCAAGGTTGTTTGCACATTGGATTATTGAAGGCAAGTCAAACTTCATATCACACTGTGCAGTGGTCCCCAACCTAGTTTTGTATGTGGAGTGTAAGAGTGCTTCCCTACCAGGGTGATCTTCCACCACTCGATCATCATCAGTGCGGAACGATGCAATGTTGTTTTTACGATATCTTTCTGTGGCAATAGCTTGAAAAAACTTTGTGTTTTCGTCTTAGAACTTGATCCAACGAATGGTGCAACGCTTTTTCCAGTAAAGCTTCTGGTATTTGAGCAGCCTGATAAGATGTGCTTTAAGAATGCTTCTGAAATTTGCTTCTAGAAGCATGAGACAACGTTTGTTCTCCAGTTCGTCTAACTCAGCAAGGACCTCGTTACAATTGGTGATTGCGATAGATAGCCGAGAAATATGTTTACTCCAAATCTTAAGGGCTTGACGGAGGGCTTTGAACTTGTGACTAAGCGTAGCTGCAACATTTTTATTATAGAATGGCTTGTCCCAAACTTGTTGTACCACATCCATAAACCCAGGATGCAAAATCCAGAACGATTCAAAATGAAAAAGCTTACTTCGAGGAATCTTGGTTTCAATGGTAACCACGCAAGGTATGTGACCTGAAACTGGTTTGTCGAGGGGTTTAACTAGGGTTCTAGGGTACGAATGGGTCCAGTGCAGGGAGGTAAGGAACCAGTCGATTTGCTCAAGAAGTGGATCAAGTTGCATGTTACTCCACGTGTAGGATCTACCTTGAACCGGAAGCTTGATAAGTTGTTGCTTGCGAATTATATCGTTAAATGTGATCATATCATTCAGGTTCCCCCCAGGTTTGTTGCGGTTGTCAGGAGCTCGCATTTAATTAAAATCGCCGATGAGCAACTAGTCTTGATCATTAGGAATCCGAACATCATACAGCCAGGAAGTAAACGCAATACGATAGTCACCCGCACACGGGCCATAAACATTAGCGAGCGACCAGGACTGCGAGGACTGAGTACTGACGACTAACGCGAAGACGTTAGAGAACACAACCGTACCCACAAATAAAGTGCTTTTCCAAACGGTAAGAATACCACCAGATGATCCATGGGAAGGAACAAAAGCAAAGCGATCGAATTGTCTAGGGAAACAAGTTTTTAGGAAAGCAAAAGAAACATCCGACATTTTGGTTTCCTGCAAGCAAACCACCGCACACCCATTGTTGCTGATGGCACTAGAGAGGGCCAACTGCTTCTTCTCCGAACTGAGACCTCTGATGTTCCAAGACAACACATTCCAGCATCACAGAGGTGGCATGGCAGAAGAAGAAACTACTCCAATGAGGGAGAGGCCACCTGCCCCTGATCTTCAGAAGAACTGGCAGCCGACGCAGGAGCAAGCAAGGCTTCAGAGGTCAGTTCATCCTCATGAATGGCACATCTGTTAACATCAATCTCTTGCAGCGTGGTGATTGGGGTTGGAGGAGGAACTGCATCATCAATCCTAGGTCCATTGCTGGAGGATCCGATCGAGGGCATAGAACGAGGCTTATCCTTGGAGGAAGACACGTGTGTATCTTTGGGAGCATGGGTTTTGAAGCCATTAAACTTGTTGGAGCGTTGACTACGCCTGACCTCCGAGGTGGAAATGGGAGTAGCAGCCCAGGCACACCTGGCCCAAGGCACATTTTTGAGCTGGTTGACCAACTATGTCAGTCATCCTGGAAGCAGAGTTCAGATCCATATCACCATTGCTTGCCTCGACAGCAGATTCAGAAACCTCCCTAACATTCAGATCAGATCCACCAATGCTTGCCCCTTCAGTAGATTCAGAAATCTCCTCAGTGATCACAGATGAGGCAATGTGCAGAGCGTGACTGTAAGACTGCATATGGGAGAAGTGGAATCCAGCAGGATCCTGAGAAACCCTAACAACAACCACAGCAGTGGTGTTCCTCATACCATATCCCTCTCTCCAAGGACCATACGTGGCAATGATCGAGCGCAAAGCATGGAAAATAAAACTGTTGAGATGCTGCCTGGGAATGGGATCATTCAAGAGTATGGCCAAGAGCTCATCTCCATGTGCAGACAGCCTAAACCGTATGCCCTGAGAGTGAACATCCATAGTGACAGACAAAGATTATGGAGAGAAACCGTATACCTCGCACCAAGTTGTGAAAGTGTCTTACAATATATTTCAATGAAATTTATTTTGAGTAATAATATAAGAACTAAAACTGAAAATACATATGATGTATGACCCTTGATTATTTTATAGATGTAAAATATTTATTAAATATAAATAACATAATAGAATGAAAATTCTAATGCATGTTGTATGTTGAGGTGGGTTTTTTTCTATGCATGGTTGCGTGTTGTGGGATAGGATTTTTATCATGCATGTAGCATGCTGAGGTGGCATGTTTGCATAGATTAATGGGTGATAGGTATTTAGATATAGAAGATTACCAATTTCCACCATCTCTTTTGTTGAAACAACGAGCCTCCTCGTCAATTTAAAAAAAATATAAATTCAAGTATACAAGTTCAGATACATGAAATCGTAAGAAGTCGGAAAAGGTTTTCCTTGTGATAAACTAGAACCAAGTAACCATCCAAAGCCTTAGTCCCTATCTAGAGCAATGAGAAGAGCATAAGCATTATGCATGAACATTCATGTAGAGATGCTAACATTACCTACAACTCTATTTTACTACAAGCCACACAGACTAAGTTGACCTAGAAAGCCTCAAAAGCTAACTAGAGACATGAAAATGCTAGGATGCTCGACCTACACCAAATGCAATTCTGGTGACTATTGGCGCCCATCCATGGATTATGTTGTAGATCTCCACCATCATCTTGATTCTTGCAACTCCTTTTTCAATGCTTCTTTGTCCTAGGCTTATCTGTAGAATAGCCAAACTATTAGGAGAATGACACAGACTGCAAATGACTGTAGCAAGATTTTTAGGATATATTTTTATCAAAGCATGTAACACATCTTGTTTTTCATATTTCCAACACAAAGAAATTACACCCATGAGGGCTACTTTGCACTTGTGTGAATAGGATTGTTAGACAACTCATGTCAACAAGGTGCACCTTCTTTATCGGAAGCTCGTCTCCAATGAACGTATGAGTTAATCATGCTTGGAATGGGGTAATTCGAGGATGGCTGGTCATACAAGAAGTTCTCCCCGGATGCACATGAGTGAGGATCAAGTGTGAATAAAAGAGAAGTGCTGGTCTACGGGGTCAGTCTAGATCGCAAGTGATAGCGAGGCATAATGTCCGCAAGCCTAGGTGGGGGTTGGGGTGTTATAGTTGATGGCGAGGAAAAAAAGATAGAGCCACTCACCAACCAAACATCAACATTTTCAGTTGGCTAACCAGGTTGAGTGCATATCATGACAACTCTCCAAGTTAATTTGTCCGGTCCTAACTCAAAGAGCAAATGTGTTGTTGTATTTGTCTACCCACGGAAATAACATTGATCATTCCTAGTTGAGACTCTTATCAGCAGGTTGTCTTTAGTTAATACTATACTACTACCTCCATCCGAATTTATTAGCCCCCTTGTATTTTGGTTCAAACTTTGACCTTTATTTTATCTACAAAAAAGCAACTTATGTACCACAAAAACAATATCATTGAAAACCACTTTCAAACTAACCCAACAATATAATTTTTATTACAAACAACTTATATTTTGTTAGTCAAATCTAGGGTCAAAACTGGCACAAAATACGGAGGGGACCAATAAATCCGGATGGAGGTAGTAGTAAGAACATCATTCACAAGACCTTGATTTTTAGGGGCATTTCTACTTTCCACATCCCTCTATATCTAACCAAGGTTGTTGATTTGATCCGTAGATACATTTCTCTAACAGTAAACCACTTCTTAGAACTTGGTTTACATTTGGCTATCTCTGGCCTTAGTCAAGGAGATGCCATTGAGAAATCTTTTTAGTTCTTCCCATTACTCAGCAACCTCAACCCATAGTTCTCTTCTAAATTGCACACAATCCCAACCTTCAGAATTAACTTGTTGCACAATAAGCATCTTTGTAAAGCAAATGGCATACAATCTGAAAAAGTTCCTAGCAAGAACCACATCCTTAATCCACACATCCTTACAGAAAAGAGTTTTCATTGTCATCACTGGCGCACCTTTATCATAAGTTTGGGAAATAGGATTAACCTTCATCAAGCCTTGCCAAAAGTGGGAGATCCCTCCTCTAGCAGTTACACTTTTCACCTTCATTTCAACACACCTGGCCACCTATATGAGTGCAATTTTTTATTTTTGGACGGAGATAAAAACTTTGGCAAAACATGAAAAGACTACTCTCACATTAAAATGTCTCATGGGTGCTTTGTCCCAGCAATGTCCCAAATTGACGATTCTCCTCGAATTATCCAATGAAAACAAAATGGTCGGGATGAGGTAATGTTGAAAGCACATGTATTATGCTCCTTCCAAAACTCCCATAGAGACGAAGCATGAGCAACAAGGTTAAAGTTTTCATTTGGTACCACACATTGGCCACTTCACTTGTCCACCAACTATTGACTAAGTTGTACGTGGCTGCTCAACAATAGGGTTGCAGCTGGAAGTCCCTGGTGATTGCTAGGTTATAGCCTAACAACTAGTTGGGCTCCCAAGTGTAGGAGTTTGCGGCAAGCAACAGACTTTTCCCTCGGAGAGAAACCAATGTATGGATATGTGAAGTTACAACTTTCCATCACCAATGATAAGTTCTATAACACAAATGAAACTTCACTTGTGCTCGTGACAACACTAACAAGGGTGTCAAAATTGCTTGATTTCCTAGGTGTACAATATATTAAAGGATGATGTGGTAATTATTTTTTATTTTTGGAATGAATTGTAACTGAAAACAAAGTACAAGTGAAAGCTATTGAAAGTGTTCCCTATAGTAAAAACTAGATCGAAGTTCATAGGTTTACGAAGAGTAACTCTTCTTAAGATAAAAAGTGCAATAAGTAACTGTTGGGAACACAGTAATTTCAAAAATTCTCCTACGCACACGGAAGATCCATCTAGGTGATGCATAACAACGAGAGGGGAGAGTGTTGTGTTGGGGAATGTAGCAACAATTCAAAATTTTCCTACGTGTCACCAAGATCAATCTAGGAGATAGTAGCAACGAGAGAGAGAGGGATTTCATCTTCATACCCTTGAGATCGCTAAGCGGAAGCGTTACAAGAACGCGGTTGGTGGAGTCGTGCACGCAGCGATTCAGATCGCGGTCGATTCCGATCTAAGCGCCGAACAATGGCGCCTCCGCGTTCAACACACGTACAGCCCGGGGACGTCTCCTCCTTCTTGATCGAGCAAGGAGAGAGGAGAAGTTGAGGGAGAACTCCAACAGCACGACAGCGTGGTGGTGATGGAGCTCGTGGTTCTCCGGCAGGGCTTCGCCAAGCGCTACGGAGGAGGAGGAGGTGTATGAGAGGGGGAGGGACTGCGCTAGGGGAAGGGTCTAGGTAGTCTGGCAGCCCTCCCACCCCCACTATTTATAGGAGAAGGGGAGAGGGGGCCGGCCCATTCAGATCCCATCTAGGGGAGGGGCGGCGGCCAGGGAGGGAACCCTAGATGGGTTTTGGGCGCCCCCACCCCTAGGAGACTTGCCCCCCAAGCCAGGAGGGGAGGCGCCCCCACCTCTCCTGGTTACGTGAGATGGGGTGGGAGGGGCGCACAGCCACTTTTGCTGTGATTTTCGATCTCCTTGCTCAAAGCACCTCTCGCAAAACTGCTTGGGGAGATTGTTCCTTGGTATGTGACTCCTCCATTGGTCCAATTAGTTTTTGTTCTAGTGCTTTATTCTTTGCAAATTTGTGCTGCATAGGTGACCATGTTCTTGAGCTTGCATGTCAAATTTATATGGTTCTAAGTAGTTCTAATGCTTGATATAGGCTCTAGGCACTTGTAGGAGTAGTTGCTATCAGTTTTATTGAAGTTGGTTCACTTTTGTTTGAAGTTACTAAAAATTTCAGAATTTTTCAGAGAAAAACAATATGCTTAGGAAGATGTTCCAAGGTGGTTCCTCTAAGAAGCAAGGACCCAGGATTGCTATGCGCGATGCTGACGAGGATCCACCAAGAGACGCTCCAGTACGGCCTTGCGAATAGCCGTCGGAAAATTTTATGGACCGTGCGGGAATTAAAGAAGAATTCAAAGCATATTTGCGCAATGCCGGTCTTGAGGATTTCGAGGCTAACAAATGCCCCCAGTATCATGATCTCACAAGTTCATTTGTGAGGAGGTTTGAGTATTCATCTTCGCGTAATTCTCCTTCAGTCATGTTTGATCTCTATGACAAATCTTGTACCATGGACTTAGAGGATTTCACTTCTGCTTGCAAACTTCCATCATGGGGTAGTGTTAGGGATCCCCCTAAATCTGAATTTAGAAACTTTCTTACTAGTATAACCGTGGGGGAATCTAGAGATATAACGCAGGCTACCATAGGGAGCATTCACTTTCCTGCTATACATTATTTTGCTCTCTTCATCGGTAGATGCATAAATGCTAAAGATGAAGCATGCCACATGTGTGTCCCTAATCTTAGCATTCTTAGGAGTGCTGTGTTAGGAGACCAATCTTATCATATGGGAGCCATTGTAGCTCGTAGGTTGCATCATAATAGACATAATGGAGATTTCTTTGGAGGAATTTATGCAACCCGCTTATCTCATTTTCTTGAGATAGACATTCTTGAGGGTGATATGGAGTTGCCTCCTGCATATTTAGATTATAACTCTATGGCTTCGCACCAGTTTGTCGAGAGGCCTGAATCACCTCTCTTATATCGTTTAATTTTTGATAAACGACGTGTTTTCCGTATTACTCTCCCTGCTCCTGCCTTCTTTGGTTCACAGACAAAAAGAAAATATGTTATTACCAGAGAGGAGGCAGAAGAGTACGAGAGGAGAGCGGAGGCAGCTCGACTCCACGCTGCAGCTCAGCAGGCGATAACCGCTGCACATCAGTATGATCCCAACTATTCTTCGTTGCAGTACGACCCCAGATACACCTACGGGTACCCGCCAGGCTATCCCTGGCAATAGACCAACTTAGGCCAAAAGCCTAAGCTTGGGGGAATACGTATTTCTCACTGACATTACATTTATGTTCACACACACTCATTGCTAAATGTCGGTGCTCATACTCTTTCACTGTAATATCCATGCTAGTTTATTTTCTTTTGCCTGCTTTCTTCTTATGTGTTTGTTAAACCTTAAGAAAAACCAAAAAATTAGTAGTAGTTTATTTTTCTGTTGTAGTAGTAATAATTAAAAAGAAAACCCAAAAATATTTCCAGTTCTTCTTTTGCTTGTTGGGAGCTTTCCCGTGTAAATAGTTTTATTTCTTTTCTTTTCTTTGGGGGTCAGTAGGAGAAGACCATAATTAAATTGTTGAAGTGGCTCTTATATGCATTATTGTTGATTTAACCAAGAGCCCATATTGCCTTTTCTTCTCCTGTTTATTGAATGCTCGCAGATTCCAGCTTAGTCCAATGCACGTACACTCTTATTATTATTCACACTGTTCGGTCGTGCAAGTGAAAGGCAATTATGATGATATATGATGGACTGGCTGAGATGAGAAAAGCTGGTATGAACTCGACCTCTTTTGTTTTTGTAAATATGATGAGCCCCTCGTTCTTGATTCAGCTTATTATGAATAAACATGTTTGCAATGACAATTAGAGATCGTAGTTGCTTGTGCCATGCTTGATTAGCTATGAGTTATAATGATTTACCTTGTGTGCCAACATGCTATTGAGATGGTTATGATGTGGTATGATGGGGTGGTATCCTCCTTTGAATGATTTAAGTGACTTGACTTGGCACATGTTCACGCATGTATTTGAAACAAAATCAACATAGCCTTCACGATATTTATGTTCATGGTGGATTATATGCTACTCATGCTTGCATCCAATGTTTATTAATTTTAATGCATGTACATGGCTGTTGTCGCTCTCTAGTTGGTCGCTTCCCAGTCTTTTGCTAGCCTTCACTTGTACTAAGCGGGAATACTGCTTGTGCATCCAATCCCTTAAACCCCAAAGTTATTCCAGATGAGTCCACCATACCTTCCTATATGCGGTATCTATGTGCCGTTCCAAGTAAATTTGTATGTGCCAAACTCTAAACCTTCAAATAAACATTCTGTTTTGTATGCTCGAATAGCTCATGTATCAACCAAGGTTGTCCTTATCTTCCGTGTTAGGCGGGTTATTCTCAAGAGGAGTGGACTCCGCTCCTCACTCACGAGAAAATGGCTGGTCACCGGGATGCCCAGTCCCATGCTTTATGCAAACCAAATCAAAATTAATTGCAAATAAAACTCCCCCTGGGACCTGATGTATGTTGGAGACACTCGTTGTTTCGAGCAAGTCATGGATTGATGCTTGTTGGTGGAGGGGGAGTATAAACTTTACCATTCTATTTGGGAACCGCCTATAATGTGTTTAGCATGGAAGATATCGCCATCTCTTAGTTGTTACGTTGACAATGAAAGTATACCGCTCAAAATGCAATTTATCTCTATTTCAAAATCGAGCTCTTGCACCTCTACAAATCCATGCTTCCCTCTGTGAAGGGCCTATCCATTTACTTTTATGTTGAGTCATCACCCTCTTATTAAAAAGCACTAGCTGGAGAGCACAGCTGTCATTTGCATTCATCACTATTAATCTATGTTGGGTGTGACTATGATTGGATCTCTTTTACCATGAATTACAATGTCTAGTCAGTCCTTGATCTTTAAAGGTGCTTTGCATTTATGTTTTGCGGTCTCAGAAAGGGCTAGCAAGATACCATCTTGTTATATCATATTATGATTGTTTTGAGAAAGTGTTGTCATCCGAGATTTATTATTATGACTTGCTAGTTGATTATGCTATTGATATGAGTAATTATGAGACCTGAGATGAAGACCAGGGGGCCCACACCCTGTCCACGAGGGTGGGGGGCGCCCCCCCTCTAGGGCGCGCCCCCTACCTCGTGGGCCCCCTGGATGCCCTCCGACGCCAACTCCAACTCTATATATTTGCTTTCGGAGAGAAAAAAATTAGAAAGAAGAAATCATTGCGTTTTACGATACAGAGCCGCCGCCAAGCCCTAACACCTCTTGGGAGGGCTGATGTGGAGTCCGTTCGGGGCTCCGGAGAGGGGGATTCATCGCCGTCGTCATCATCAACCATCCTCCATCACCAATTTCATGATGCTCACCGCCGTGCGTGAGTAATTCCATCGTAGGCTTGCTGGACGGTGATGGGTTGGATGAGATTTATCATGTAATCGAGTTAGTTTTGTTAGGGTTTGATCCCTAGTATCCATTATGTTCTGAGATTGATGTTGCTATGACTTTGCTATGCTTAATGCTTGTCACTAGGGCCCGAGTGCCATGATTTCAGATCTGAACCTATTATGTTTTCATGAATATATGTGAGTTCTTGATCCTATCTTGCAAGTCTATAGTCACCTACTATGTGTTATGATCCAGCAACCCCGAAGTGACAATAATCGGGACCACTCCCGGTGATGACCATAGTTTGAGGAGTTCATGTATTCACTATGTGCTAATGCTTTGTTCCGGTTCTCTATTAAAAGGAGGCCTTAATATCCCTTAGTTTCCAATAGGACCCCGCTGCCACGGGAGGGTAGGACAAAAGATGTCATGCAAGTTCTTTTCCATAAGCACGTATGGCTATATACGGAATACATGCCTACATTACATTGATGAATTGGAGCTAGTTCTGTGTCACCCTATGTTATGACTGTTACATGATGAACCGCATTAGGCATAATTGTCCATCACTGATCCGGTGCCTACGAGTTTTCCAAGTACTGGTTTACGCGTATTTACTTTCCCGCTGCTACTGTTACAATCACTACAAAATACCAAAAACATTACTTTTGCTGTCTTTACTTTTGTTGCCGCTAGCACCACTATCATATTACTTTGCTACTAAACACTTTGCTGCAGATACTAAGTTTCCAGGTGTGGTTGAATTGACAACTCAGTTGCTAATACTTGAAAATATTCTTTGGCTCCCCTTGTGTCGAATCAATAAATTTGGGTTGAATACTCTACCCTCGAAAGCTGTTGCGATCCCCTATACTTGTGGGTTATCAAGACTAATTTCTGGCGCCGTTGCCGGGGAGCATAGCTCTATTCTTTGAGTCACTTGGGATTTATATCTACTGGACACTATGAAGAACTTGAAAGACGCTAAGACAACAATTTATCCCTCAACTACGAGGGGAGGTAAGGAACTGCCATCTAGCTTTGCACTTGATTCACCTTCTGTTATGAGTAAGCTAGCGACACCTAAACCTGCTTCTGCTATTCGTTCCGATATGTTGCATGTTATCAATGATGCCACTTCTGCTATGCATGATACTTATGATGAAACTCCTTCTATGCCTGATACTACTGTGCCCCTTAGTGAATTTCCTGATGAACAAATTGCTAGGGCTAGAGAAAAAGAAACTATTGAATCTGAATACGATGATGAAAGTGATGATGAAAATATGCTTGTTATTCATGAGGGCTATCTTTTTGATATGGAATCTTGTGCCGCTATTTTAGCTTGCAAAGATAGATATGAGCTCAAGAGGTTATGAGTTAAATCGAACAAAGAATCACCTAGAGATAAAATGAAACCCGACCCTGCTTTTGCTACTTCACCTATCTGTGTTCCTGATAAGGATTATGAATTCTCTGTTGATCCTGATATAATTACTTTGGTTGAATCTGATCCATTTTATGGCTATGAATCTGAAACTGTTGTGGCACATCTTACTAAGTTAAATGATATAGCCGCCCTGTTTACTAATGATGAGAGATCGCGTTACTTTTATATACTCAAAATATTTCCGTTCTCATTAAAGGGTGATGCTAAGATATGGTTTAATTCTCTTGATCCTGGTTGTGTGCGTAGTCCCCAGGATATGATTTATTACTTCTCTGCTAAATATTTCCCTGCTCATAAGAAACAAGCTGCTTTGAGGGAAATATACAACTTCGTGCAAATTAAAGAAGAGAGTCTCCCACAAGCTTGGGGAGGCTTCTCAAGTTACTTAATGCTTTGCCTGATCATCCTCTTAAGAAACCTGAAATACTTGATATCTTTTATAATGGACTAACCGATGCTTCCAGAGATTACCTGGATAGTTGTGCTGGTTCTCTTTTCAGGGAAAGAACACCGGATGAAGCTGAAATTCTATTGAATAATATGTTGACAAATGAAAATAATTGGGCACCTCCTGAGTCAACTCCTGCTCCAATTACTGAGCCTATTCTTAAACCAACTTCGAAGAAGAGAGGTGTTCTATTCCTTAGTCCCGAAGATATGCAAGAGGCAAAGAAATCTATGAAAGAAAAAGGTATTAAAGCCGAAGACATTAAGAATTTACCTCCTATTGAAGAAATACATGGTCTTAATTCACCGCCTGTTGAAGAAACTTATGATCTCAATTCTTTATTTATTGAAGAACCTCCTGACCCCGATATCCCGACACAGGTAGTAAAGGTAAATTCTCTCTATAGATATGCTAAAGCTGAAGTTCCTCCTACTAAAATTGCTAGGCAGTGCCTGGACGAGTTTGATAACTTTATGTTTAAGCAAGACGACTTCAATGCTTATTTTGGTAGACAATTAAAATAAAATGCTTATATGATTAGATGCTTGGGTGATTATATGGCTAATATTAAAGGTGAACTTAAACTTGTTAGCAAACATGCTTCTATGGTTACCACTCAAGTAGAACAAGTACTTAAGGCTCAAAAAGAAGTGCTTGATGAAATGAATAGAAAGAAAAATGATTATGCTGTTAGAGTGGCTACTAGAACTGGTAGAATGACTCAGGAACCTTTGTATCCTGAAGGCCACCATAAGAGAATCGAGCAAGATTCTCAAAGAAATAATATTGATGTTCCTAGTTCTTCTAAAAAGAAGAAGAAGAAAAATGATAGAACTGTGCAAACTTCTAGTGAACCTATTGCTGAACCACCTGATAATCCAAATGATATCTCTATGTCTGATGCTGAAACACAATCTGGTAATGAACATGAACCTAATGAAAATATTAATGATGATGATCATGATGATTCTCAACCTAGTAATGATAATGATGTAGAAATTGAACCTGCTGTTGATCTTGATAACCCACAATCAAAGAATCAACATTATGATAAAAGAGACCTTGTTGCTAGGAAACATGGTAAAGAAAGGGAACCTTGGGTTCAGAAACCCATGCCTTTTCCTTCAAAACCATCTAAGAAAAAGGATGATGAGGATTTTGAGCGCTTTGCTGAAATGATTAGGCCTATCTTTTTGCGTATGCGATTAACTGATGTGCTCAAAACAAATCCTTATGCTAAATATATGAAGGATATCATTACTAATAAAAGAAAGATACCGGAAGCTGAAATTTCCACCATGCTTGCTAATTATACTTTTAAGGGTGGAATACCAAAGAAACTTGGAGACCCCGGAGTACCTACTATACCTTGCTCCATTAAAAGAAATTATATTAAAACTGCTTTATGTGATCTTGGAGCCGGTGTTAGTGTTATGCCTCTCTCTTTATATCATAGACTTGACTTGAATAAGTTGACACCTACTGAAATATCTTTGCAAATGGCTGATAAATCAACTGCTATACCTGTCGGTATCTGTGAGGATGTGCCTGTTGTGGTTGCAAACTTTACTATTTTAACGGACTTTGTTATTCTTGATATTCCCGAGGATGATAGTATGTCTATTATTCTTGGAAGACCTTTTCTTAATATTGCAGGGGCTGTTATTGATTGCAACAAAGGCAATGTCACTTTTCATGTTAATGGTAATGAGCATACGGTACACTTTCCGAGGAAACAACCTCAAGTTCTAGTATCAACTCCATTGGAAAAATTCCATCGATTATAATTGGAGGTTTTGAATTTCCTCTTCCTACTGTCAAAAAGAAATATGATATACTTATTATAGGGGATGTGCATATCCCCGTTGAGGTAACTTAGTGTTATTCGAAATTTCTTCGGTTTCATGATTATCGGAATGAGTTTGTTAACAAGACTTGATCAACCTTGTTAGTGGATTATTTTTGATGAGCATGAGATGGATGAAACTAGAAGCACAACCTTCTATACCCTCTCTATATTTTCTGTTAATTAGTAGAAATAAAGTAAAAATAGTATTTTTCTATCTGTTTCCTGACTTATCCATGCAATATAAAAATATCCCGAAAATAAAAGTCCTCAGAATGACATGCCAATTTAATATGATTTTTCGGGAATATTTGAGGATTTACTGTGCAAAAATTACCGCGGGAGGACCTGCCACCTGGCCACAAGGGAGGTGGGCGCCCCCCCTTAGGGTGCGCCCCCTGCCTTGTGGGACCACGGTGGCCCTCTTCCACTTATCCCAGCACCCATCTTCTTCCTCTGTCTCACACAAACCCAAAAAACCAACTCAAGCACGAGTTCCATCCACTTTTGCTGTGATTTTCGATCTCCTTGCTCAAAGCACCTCTCGCAAAACTGCTTGGGGAGATTGTTCCTTGGTATGTGACTCCTCCATTGGTCCAATTAGTTTTTGTTCTAGTGCTTTATTCTTTGCAAATTTGTGCTGCATAGGTGACCATGTTCTTGAGCTTGCATGTCAAATTTATATGGTTCTAAGTAGTTCTAATGCTTGATATAGGCTCTAGGCACTTGTAGGAGTAGTTGCTATCAGTTTTATTGAAGTTGGTTCACTTTTGTTTGAAGTTACTAAAAATTTCAGAATTTTTCAGAGAAAAACAATATGCTTAGGAAGATGTTCCAAGGTGGGTTCCTCTAAGAAGCAAGGACCCAGGATTGCTATGCGCGATGCTGACGAGGATCCACCAAGAGACGCTCCAGTACGGCCTTGCGAATGGCCGTCGGAAAATTTTATGGACCGTGCGGGAATTAAAGAAGAATTCAAAGCATATTTGCGCAATGCCGGTCTTGAGGATTTTGAGGCTAACAAATGCCCCCAGTATCATGATCTCACAAGTTCATTTGTGAGGAGGTTTGAGTATTCATCTTCGCGTAATTCTCCTTCAGTCATGTTTGATCTCTATGACAAATCTTATACCATGGACTTAGAGGATTTCACTTCTGCTTGCAAACTTCCATCATGGGGTAGTGTTAGGGATCCCCCTAAATCTGAATTTAGAAACTTTCTTGCTAGTATAACTGTGGGGAATCTAGAGATATAACGCAGGCTACCATAGGGAGCATTCACTTTCCTGCTATACATTATTTTGCTCTCTTCATGGTAGATGCATAAATGCTAAGGATGAAGCATGTCACATGTGTCCCTGATCAGCATTCTTAGGAGTGCTGTGTTAGAAGACCAATCTATCATATGGGAGCCATTGTAGCTCGTAGGTTGCATCATAATAGACATAATGGAGATTTCTTTGGAGGAATTTATGCAACCCGCTTAGCTCATTTTCTTGAGATAGACATTCTGAGGGTGATACGGAGTTGCCTCCTGCATATTTAGATTATAACTCTATGGCTTCGCACCAGTTTGTCGAGAGGCCTGAATCACCTCTCTTATATCGTTTAATTTTTGATAAACGACGTGTTTTCCGTATTACTCTCCCTGCTCCTGCCTTCTTTGATTCACAGACAAAAAGAAGATATGTTATTACCAGAGAGGAGGCAGAAGAGTACGAGAGGAGAGCGGAGGCAGCTCGACTCCACGCTGCAGCTCAGCAGGCGATAACCGCTGCACATCAGTATGATCCCAACTATTCTTCGTCGCAGTACGACCCCAGCTACACCTACGGGTATCCGCCAGGCTATCCCTGGCAATAGACCAACTTAGGCCAAAAGCCTAAGCTTGGGGGAGTACGTATTTCTCACCGACATTACATTTATGTTCACACACACTCATTGCTAGATGTCGGTGCTCATACTCTTTCACTGTAATATCCATGCTAGTTTATTTTCTTTTTCCTGCTTTCTTCTTGTGTGTTAAACCTTAAGAAAAACCAAAAAATTAGTAGTAGTTTATTTTTCTTGTAGTAGTAAATTAAAAAGAAAACCCAAAAATTTCATTCTTCTTTTGCTTGTTGGGAGCTTTCCCGTGTAAATAGTTTTATTTCTTTTCTTTTCTTTGGGGGTCGAGTAGGAGAAGACCATAATTAAATGTTGAAGTGGCTCTTATATGCATTATTGTTGATTAACCAAGAGCCCATATTGCCTTGTCTTCTCCTGTTTATTGAATGCTCGCAGATTCCAGCTTAGTCCAATGCACGTGCACTCTTATTATTATTCACATCGTTCGGTCGTGCAAGTGAAAGGCAATTATGATGATATATGATGGACTGACTGAGATGAGAAAAACTGGTATGAACTCGACCTCTTTTGTTTTTGTAAATATGATGAGTCCCTCGTTCTTGATTCAGCTTATTATGAATAAACATGTTTGCAATGACAATTAGAGATCATAGTTGCTTGTGCCATGCTTGATTAGCTATGAGTTATAATGGTTTACCTTGTGTGCCAACATGCTATTAATGTTATGATGTGGTATGATGGGGTGGTATCCTCCTTTGAATGATTTAAGTGACTTGACTTGGCACATGTTCACATGTAGTTGAAACAAAATCAACATAGCCTTCACGATATTTATGTTCATGGTGGATTATATCCTACTCATGCTTGCATCCAATGTTTATTAATTTTAATGCATGTACATGGCTGTTGTCGCTCTCTAGTTGGTCGCTTCCCAGTCTTTTGCTAGCCTTCACCTGTACTAAGCGGGAATACTGCTTGTGCATCCAATCCCTTAAACCCCAAAGTTATTCCAGATGAGTCCACTATACCTTCCTATATGCGGTATCTACCTGCCGTTCCAAGTAAATTTGTATGTGCCAAACTCTAAACCTTCAAATAAACATTCTGTTTTGTATGCTCGAATAGCTCATGTATCAACCAAGTGTTATCTCTTAGGCGGGTTATTCTCAAGAGGAGTGGACTCCGCTCCTCACTCACGAGAAAATGGCTGGTCACCGGGATGCCCAGTCCCATGCTTTATGCAAACCAAATCAAAATTAATTGCAAATAAAACTCCCCCTGGGACCTGATGTATGTTGGAGACACTCGTTGTTTCGAGCAAGTCATGGATTGATGCTTGTTGGTGGAGGGGGAGTATAAACTTTACCATTCTATTTGGGAACCGCCTATAATGTGTTTAGCATGGAAGATATCGCCATCTCTTAGTTGTTACGTTGACAATGAAAGTATACCGCTCAAAATGCAATTTATCTCTATTTCAAAATCGAGCTCTTGCACCTCTACAAATCCATGCTTCCCTCTGTGAAGGGCCTATCCATTTACTTTTATGTTGAGTCATCACCCTCTTATTAAAAAGCACTAGCTGGAGAGCACAGCTGTCATTTGCATTCATCACTATTAATCTATGTTGGGTGTGACTATGATTGGATCTCTTTTACCATGAATTACAATGTCTAGTCAGTCCTTGATCTTTAAAGGTGCTTTGCATTTATGTTTTGCGGTCTCAGAAAGGGCTAGCGAGATACCATCTTGTTATATCATATTATGATTGTTTTGAGAAAGTGTTGTCATCCGAGATTTATTATTATGACTTGCTAGTTGATTATGCTATTGATATGAGTAATTATGAGACTTGAGAATTATTGCAAATGTGGTTAGTTATGATCTATGCTAAAAACTTGAATGCTGGCTTGACATAGTTACAACAACAAGAGCAAACAGAGTTTGTAAAAGTTTTTCTTTCTTTCTTTCAATTTGTCAACTGAATTGCTTGAGGACAAGAAAGGGTTTAAGCTTGGGGGAGTTGATACGTCTCTGTCGTATCTACTTTTCCAAACACTTTTACCCTTGTTTTGGACTCTAACTTGTATGATTTGAATGGAACTAACCCGGACTGACGTTGTTTTCAGCAGAATTGCCATGGTGTTGTTTTATGTGCAGAAAACAAATATTCTCGGAATGACCTGAAACTCCACGGAACATCTTAGAAAAAATAATAAAAAATCCTCGCCAAAGATGAAGACCAGGGGGCCCACACCCTGTCCACGAGGGTGGGGGCGCCCCCCCCCCTCTAGGGCGCGCCCCTGTACCTCATGGGCCCCCTGGATGCCCTCCGACGCCAACCCCAACTCTATATATTTGCTTTCGGAGAGAGAAAAAATCAGAGAGAAGAAATCATCGCGTTTTACAATACGGATCCGCCGCCAAGCTCTAAAACCTCTCGGGAGGGCTGATCTGGAGTCCGTTCGGGGCTCTGGAGAGGGGGATTCATCGTCGTCATCATCATCAACCATCCTCCATCACCAATTTCATGATGCTCACCGCCGTGCATGAGTAATTCCATCGCAGGCTTGCTTGACGGTGATGGGTTGGATGAGATTTATCATGTAATCGAGTTAGTTTTGTTAGGGTTTGATCCCTAGTATCCATTATGTTCTGAGATTGATGTTGCTATGACTTTGCTATGCTTAATGCTTGTCACTAGGGCCCGAGTGCCATGATTTCAGATCTGAACCTATTATGTTTTCATGAATATATGTGAGTTCTTGATCCTATCTTGCAAGTCTATAGTCACCTACTATGTGTTATGATTCGGCAACCCCGAAGTGACAATAATCGGGACCACTCCCGGTGATGACCATAGTTTGAGGAGTTCATGTATTCACTATGTGCTAATGCTTTGCTCCGGTTCTCTATTAAAAGGAGGCCTTAATATCCCTTAGTTTCCAATAGGACCCCACTGCCACGGGAGGGTAGGACAAAAGATGTCATGCAAGTTCTTTTCCATAAGCACGTATGGCTATATACGGAATACATGCCTACATTACATTGATGAATTGGAGCTAGTTTTGTGTCACCCTATGTTGTGACTGTTACATGATGAACCGCATCCGGCATAATTATCCATCACTGATCCGGTGCCTACGAGTTTTCCATATACTAGTTTACGCTTATTTACTTTCCCGCTGCTACTGTTAAAATCACTACAAAATAACAAAAACATTACTTTTGATGTGTTTACTTTTGTTGCCGCTACCACCACTATCATATTACTTTGCTACTAAACACTTTGCTGCTGATACTAAGTTTTCAGGTGTGGTTGAATTGACAACTCAGCTGCTAATACTTGAGAATATTCTTTGGCTCCCCTTGTGTCGAATCAATAAATTTGGTTGAATACTCTACCCTCGAAAGCTGTTGCGATCCCCTATACTTGTGGGTTATCAAGACTAATTTCTGGCGCCGTTGCCGGGGAGCGTAGCTCTATTCTTTGAGTCACTTGGGATTTATATCTACTGGACACTATGAAGAACTTGAAAGTCACTAAGACAACAATTTATCCCTCAACTACGAGGGGAGGTAAGGAACTGCCATCTAGCTCTGCACTTGATTCACCTTCTGTTATGAGTAAGCTAGCAACACCTAAACCTGCTTCTGCTATTCGTTCCGATATGTTGCATGTTATCAATGATGCCACTTCTGCTATGCATGATACTTATGATGAAACTACTTCTATGCCTGATACTACTGTGCCCCTTAGTGAATTTCTTGATGACCAAATTGCTAGGGCTAGAGAAAAAGAAACTATTGAATCTGATTACGATGATGAAAGTGATGATGAAAATATGCCTATTATTCCTGAGGGCTATCTTTTTGATATGGAATCTTCTGCCGCTCATTTAGCTTGCAAAGATAGATATGAGCTCAAGAGGTTATTAGTTAAATGGAACAAAGAATCACTTAGAGATAAAATGAAACCCGACCCTGCTTTTGCTACTTCACCTATCTGTGTTCCTGATAAGGATTATGAATTCTTTGTTGATCCTGATATAATTACTTTGGTTGAATCTGATCCGTTTTATGGCTATGAATCTGAAACTGTTGTGGCACATCTTACTAAGTTAAATGATATAGCTGCCCTGTTTACTAATGATGCGAGATCGCGTTACTTTTATATACTCAAAATATTTCCGTTCTCATTAAAGGGTGTTGCTAAGATATGGTTTAATTCTCTTGATCCTGGTTGTGTGCGTTACCTTGTTCAAGATTCAATCTTCAGTATCTTAATACCTTGTTCAATCTCGTTATTGGCAAGTCTCTTTACTCGTTCCGTAATGCAACATCCCGTAACTAACTCATTAGTCACATTGCTTGCAAGGCTTATAGTGATGTGCGTTACCGAGTGGGCCCAGAGATACCTCTCCGATACACGGAGTGACAAATCCTAATCTCGATCTATGCCAACTCAACAAACACCATTGGAGACACTTGTAGAGCATATTTATAGTCACCCAGTTACGTTGTGACGTTTGATAGCACACTAAGTGTTCCTCCGGTATTCGGGAGTTGCATAATCTCATAGTCATAGGAACATGTATAAGTTATGGAGAAAGCAATAGCAATAAACTAAACGATGATTTATGCTAAGCTAGCGGATGGGTCTTGTCCATCACATCATTCTCTAATGATGTGTCCCCGTTCATCAAATGACAACACATGTCTATGGTCAGGAAACTTAACCATCTTTGATTAACGAGCTAGTCAAGTAGAGGCATACTAGGGACACTCTGTTTTGTCTATGTATTCACACATGGTATAAGTTTCCGGTTAATACGATCCTAGCATGAATAATAAACATTTATCATGATATAAGGAAATAAATAATAACTTTATTATTGCCTCTAGGGCATATTTCCTTCAGTCTCCCACTTGCACTAGAGTCAATAATCTAGTTCACATCGTCATGTGATTTCACACCAATAGTTCACATCTTTATGCGATTAGTTCACATCTTCATGTCACTAATACCCAAAGGGTTTACTAGAGTCAATAATCTAGTTCACATCGCTATGTGATTAACACCCAAAGAGTGATCATGTTTTGCTTGTGAGAGAAGTTTAGTCTAGGGGTCTGCAACATTCAGATCCGTATGTAGTTTTGCAAATTTCTATGTCTACAATACTCTGCACGGAGCTACTCTAGCTAATTGATCCCACTTTCAATATGTATCTAGATCGAGACTTACAGTCATCTAGATCAGTGTAAAAAGCTTGCATCGATGTAACTCTTTACGACGAACTCTTTTATCACCTCCACAACTGAGAAATATTTCCTTAGTCCTCTAAGGATAATTTTGACTGTTGTCCAGTGATCGACTCCTCGATCACTATTGTACCCTCTTGCCAAACTCATGGTGAGGTACACAATAGGTTTGGTACACAACATAGCATACTTTATAGAACCTATGACTGAGGCATAGGGAATGACTTTTCATTCTCTTTCTATTTTATGTCGTGGTCGAGTTTTGAGTCTTTACTCAACTTCACACCTTGCAACACAGGCAGGAACTCCTTCTTTGACTTTTCCATTTTGAACTACTTCAAAAACTTGTCAAGGTATGTACTCATTGAAAGAATTTATCAAGCGTCTTGATCTATCTCTATAGATCTTGATGCTCAATATGTAAGCAGCTTCACCAAGGTCTTTCTTTGAAAAACTCCTTTGAAAAACTCCTTTATGCTTTCCAGAAAATTCTACATTATTTCCGATCAACAATAAGTCATTCACATATACTTATCAGAAATGTTGTAGTGCTCTGAGGGAGTCCTTGATTAGGGGGTATCCGGACAGCCGGACTATATCCTTTGGCCGGACTGTTGGACTATGAAGATACAAGATTGAAGACTTCGTCCCGTCCCCGGATGGGACTCTCCTTGGCGTGGAAGGCAAGCTTGGTAGTACGGATATGTAGATCTCCTTCCTTGTAACCGACTCTGTGTAACCCTAGCCTCCTCCGGTGTCTATATAAATCGGAGGGTTTAGTCCGTAGGACTAACAACAACAACAATCATACCATAGGCTAGCTTCTAGGGTTTAGCCTCTCTGATCTCATGGTAGATCAACTCTTGTACTACTCATATTATCAAGAACAATCAAGCAGGACGTAGGGTATTACCTCCATCAAGAGGGCCCGAACCTGGGTAAACATCGTGTCCCCTGCCACCTGTTACCATTCGCCTTAGACGCACAGTTCGGGACCCCCTACCCGAGATCCGCCGGTTTTGACACCGACAGAGAGTCAGCGATTTTTCTTATTAAAGCACCTCCGCACGCTGCGTGCCGCCCCTCGATCATCTTCGGCTTCACATCGAAAGTCTTGAGACACAGGCCGAAGTGAGGGGTAATGCGGAGGAAGGCCTCACATACGACAATAAATGACGAGATGTGAAGAAGGGAATCCGGGGCCATATCGTGAAAATCTAACCCATAATAGAATATAAGACCCCTAACAAAGGGATCCAGAGCGAGGCCTAGTCCTCGGAGGAAGTGGGAGATGAACACGACGCTCCCGTTGGGTTCGGGAGTAGGGACGACTTGCCCTCGGGCAGGCAGCCTATGCGAAATTTCGGTGGTCAGATATCTGGCCTCTCTCAACTTCTTGATGTCCTCCTCCGTGACGGAGGAAGGCATCCACCGACCTTGAAGGTTGGATCCGGACATAGTTGAAGGTCCGAAGCACCTGACCTGAGCTTTGGGTGTTAGAACTCGAGGCGGGGAAGGATTCGATTGAGCACGGGAGGGGAAAAAGAAAAAGCCTTGTCCCCTTTATAAAGAGGGTGAATATCAAGCGTCCTCCTCGTGGTCGTTTGGGACTTGCCTAAGATCTAGGAGTCATACCAACAGGCACGGTTGGGTTACCCACGTATGTATTGATGAGAATCCCGTGATAAGGGGGACACGATCTCTGCTTTGACAAGATGTGTAAAGAAAACCGCCTCGCGTTATCTGCAGAGCTGGTTGAGAAAAATGGTTCGAATAATGACCGGGCCATGGCGCAATGTCATGCTGTCAAGACGTGTCAGCAGATTAGATTTGTGGAAATATTATTCTCTCTACAGTGGTATGTGGAACTTATTTTGCAGGGCCGGACACTATCCTTGTATTCAAATCTCTTCCATGGTGTATGCGGAGGAGGAACCTGCCTTGCAATGCCGAACACAACACTGCGCGCCGAACTCATCGTCATTGAAGCCTGGTTCAGCGGCTACTGTGGGAGTCCTGGATTAGGGGTCTCCGGACAGCCGGACTATATCCTTTGGCCGGACTGTCGGACTATGAAGATACAAGATTGAAGACTTCGTCCCGTGTCCGGATGGGACTCTACTTGGCGTGGAAGGCAAGCTAGGCAATACGGATATGTATATCTCCTCCTTTGTAACCGACCTTGTGTAACCCTAGCCCCCTCCCATGTTTATACAAACCGGAGGGTTTTAGTCTGTAGGATAACATACAATCATACCATAGGCTAGCTTCTAGGGTTTAGCCTCTCTGATCTCGTGGTAGATCAACTCTTGTAACACTCATATTATCAAGAACAATCAAGCAGGACGTAGGGTATTACCTCCATTAAGAAGGCCCGAACCTGGGTAAACATCGTGTCCCCTGCCTCCCTGCCTCCTGTTACCATCTGCCTTAGACGCACAGTTCGGGACCCCCTACCCGAGATCCACCGGTTTTGACACCGACATTGGTGCTTTCATTGAGAGTTCCTCTGTGTCGTCATCGTTAGGATTGATGGCTCCTTCGATCATCGATAGCGATGCAGTCCAGGGTGAGACTTTTCTCCCGGACAGATCTTTGTATTCGGCGGCTTCGCACTGCGGGCCAACTCGCTTGGCCATCTGGAGCAGATCGAGAGTTACGCCCCTGGCCACCAGGTCAGGTTTGGAAGCTTAAACTACACGACCGACATCCGCGGAGACTTGATCTTCGATGGATTCGAGCCCCTGCCGAGTGCGCCACACGGTCACGATGAGCATGATTTAGCTCTACCATCGGACAGTGTTCAGGAGACCGCACCGGCGACAGCTCCGACCCTCAATTCGGAGCCAATTGCGCCATCCATGGACGAGTTGATAGACCCCGCCAAGGAGGCCGCATTCTCAGCGGCGATCGAGCCAAGTATCGACCTTACCCTTCACGAGAGCCGTGACGCCAAACTGTCGGATTCTTCCCCGGCCACGGACTCCGAACCGCCTGCGCCCGTGCCTATCGAATCCGACTGGGCGCCGATCATGGAGTTCACCTCTGTGGATATCTTTAAGCACTCGCCCTTCGGTGACATACTGAACTCATTAAGGTCTCTCTCCTTGTCAGGAGAGTCTCGGCTGAACTATGTCAGGCCAGATCGGGATGCGGACGACGAAGAAATTCGCCGCCCACCCACCACCCACTTAGTAGGCACTGTCAACGATTTGACTGACATGCTCGCCTTTGACTCCGAAGACATCGACGGTATGGACGACGATGCAGGAGACGAACAGGAGCCACTGCCCACAGGGCACTGGACGCCCACTTCATCATATGATGTATACATGGTGGACACACCCAAAGAAAACAACGACGAGGAACGGAAGGACGCAGCGAAGGATCGTTCCCTCGAGAAGCAGTCAAAGCGGCGGCGTAAGCGCCGCTCCAAATCCCGCCTCGGCAGAAACACCGATCATATAGACCCAGCAATAGAGCAGGGTGAGCCAGCGGACGACAAACACGGCATTGAACCACCGTCCGACCACGGCAACACGGAGAATCAAACTGAACAACCCGACTCCGGCGAAGATAACAGTCCGGATGACATCACAACGGACAGGCACCCGGAGCAACAGAATACCCATCAAAGGCTTGTTGCCACTACGAGGAGTTTGAAAAAGCAGAAGCAAAGGCTCAGGGCTGCACAAGACACACTCAGAATTAGATGGAGTGAAGTACTCAACACTGCAGCAAAGTACGGCGGTAGTCGCCACACAAAGAGCTACCCGAAGCGAAAGCTGCTACCTGAATTCGACGAGGAGGCCTTAGATCCCCCGCAATCAAAAAACAAAACAGCCATCCAGTCGGATAGACGACCTCGTGGCCAACATAGAGCGGCAAACGACGCCGCACACAAGCCAGTACGCGATCCACGTGAGGGCTCGCATCAAAAGGACGGCGCAACCAGATCCATCTACGGGCCAAGCAAGCGCGCTCCAGCACGCAATGCAACACAACAAAAATCCGAACACCACGGTACACCCAAATACAGGGGTGCCGCACACCCCCTATGTTTCAGCGATGAGGTGTTGGACCATGAATTTCCAGAGGGATTCAAACCCGTAAACATAGAGGCGTACGACGGAACGACAGACCCTAGGGTCTGGATTGAGGACTACATCCTCCATATCCACATGGCTCGAGGAGACGATCTCCACGCCATCAAGTACTTATCCCTCAAGCTCAAAGGGCCAGCTCGGCACTGGCTTAAAAGCCTCCCCAAAAACTCCATTGGAAGCTGGGAAGAGCTCGAAGACGCTTTTCGGGCAAATTTTCAAGGGACCTATGTCCGACCACCGGATGCAGATGATTTAAGTCATATAACTCAACAGCCCAGAGAGTCAGCCCGAAAGCTTTGGAACAGGTTTCTCACTAAAAACAACCAAATAGTCGAATGTCCGGACGTCGAAGCCTTAGCAGCTTTCAAGCACAGCATTCGAGACGAATGGCTTGCCAGACACCTCGGCCAAGAAAAGCCGAGAACAATGGCAGCATTAACAAGCCTCATGACCCGCTTTTGCGCGGGTGAGGACAGCTGGTTAGCCCGATGCAGCACCAGCGACCCAAGTACATCCGAAGTCAGGGACGGAAACGGGAAGCCACGACGCAGCAAAAACAAGCGCCGGAATAAAGAAGACAGCCCGAAGAGCACGGTGGTAAACGCCGGATTCAGAAGCTCTCGGCCAGGTCAGCAAAAGCTGCCCTCCAAAGGCAACAGAGACGAACTGTCCAGCCTGAACAAGATTCTGGACAAACTATGTCAGATCCATAGCACCCCCAATAAACCTGCAAATCATACCCATAGAGAATGTTGGGTCTTCAAACAGTCCGGCAAACTCAACACCGAACACAAGGGGCAGGATACACCAAGCGAAGACGAGGATGAGCCTCGCAAGCAAAGCACTGGGGAACAGAATAAATTCCCACCAGAAGTCAAAACAGTAAACGTGTTACACGTGATGAAGGGGAGAAAAAAAGCGGCACTCCTAGAGACACATGCCCCAGGGCCTATTACCGCGGAGTTCTGCCACTGGTCGTCCAAACCGATCACCTTTGATCATCGGGATTACTCGGCAAGTATCTGGCATGCAGGATGGGCTGCCTTGGTGTTAGACCTGATAATTGACGGATACCACTTCACATGAGTCCTGATGGACGGTGGCAGTAGTTTAAACCTGATATATCAGGACACAGTCCGCAAAATGGGGATAGACCCAACAAAAATCAGCCATAGCAATACTACCTTTAAAGGAGTAACGCCAGGCCCAGAAGCCCATTGTACGGGCTCCCTGCTACTAGAGGTTATATTCGGCTTTCCCGATAACTTCCGCAGCGAAAATTTAACCTTCCACATCGCTCCGTTCCAAAGTGGCTATCAAGCACTACTCGGACGCGAAGCTTTTGCTCGCTTTAACGCAATACTGCATTACACTTCTCTCATGCTTAAGATGCCCGGTCCATGTGGCATCATTACAGTAAATGGAAATATTGAGCGCTCCTTGCACGCGGAAGACCGTGCGGCAGCCTTGGCAGCCGCACACTAGACGGCCTCACCAACTAGAGCATCTGACAGGTCGTTAAGACCACAGACACGGTTAGACAAGTCCGGTGTAGCTATATATAATTGATACAGGTTTGATGGCTATACTCCTACAACAATACAAGGGGCTCAACGCGTGTGAACAAGTGACAATTAGGCTCAACTTTACTCATCTGGAACTATACATGGTTTATTTAGTATAACCTACCTTTTGCACGACAACTTTTCAACTAAGTTCCTCTCTTTTTCAGATGACCATCGTGCTACACCCGTCCAGGATACGGCACAACAGAGACACAGGCACAGACGTGCAGCAGGGACCCGTTCCAAGGATTCTTTTTACACTAAGACCCTGCGTAAACCTTTTTTACTATCTCTTGTTGATACACATCCCCCGGATTCTCAGTACAATTGATAAGGATGCTGACGTATTGGCATGTGTCCACGTCAGAATATTGCACGTACCCGGACACCAGGGGCTTATTACAAAGGGCACTGTTTAGCCCGGTTTACATCATAAAGACCGAATACCTTAGGGAGTGTTCGGCGTCGCGAGTTTGGCCTTATATGCATCAGCTCCGAATCATGTCTTTGGTCAAATTTTGGGTTTGCACGGCTCCTGTGTTTTACTGCCTTACGTTCCTCTCTATCGGCTAAGGCGGCACCACGAGAACTACTGCGATTGTGCCCTGGTTCATCCGGACGAGCACCTCAGCAGAGAAAGCCGAAAACTGACTGTCATGATATAGTGTGAGACTGGTCAACCACTCGATGACCTAGCGGAATCTTCGGGATTCCTCTGCCTTAACGAAGGGCCGTTTCTCAGCAAGGCATGTACGCGCCCCGAATTCGGATAAGCGCGGAGCCACCAGGGGCTATATAGTAGCCCCACTGTCAAACTCCTCTGGCTAAGTGAAAGTGTTAAAGCATTATAGTCCGATTGCCTAGTTCGCTGCGCTATCACCTCCTTAATGGACCAAGACGTTGGATCAAGTGTGAACATGCGTCTTCTGCGAGCACCCCCGCATTATATGCGTGGGGGCTGAAGCCGACGACTGCCATCTTTCAGGTTATATACATATATACATAAACGGCTGCACAGGAGGCATCATAGTACTTTCGGGCAAAAGTATAAATACAGCCTTGATAAACTCAATAAAACATTGTTTTTACAATGGGAATACATGTCACTCAAACATAGTATTCTTCGAGCACTGATCCTCTATCGAATGAGCGCCTTCAAGAACTTCTTCAAAGTAGTGCTCGACAACCACTCGGCCTATGGCCGAACCCTGTGCCGCAACAGTGGTGGCATCCATCTCCGCCCAATATGTTTTGACATGGGCAAGGGCCATCCGCGAGCCTTCTATGCACGCCGACCTCTTTACAGCATCGATGTGTGGCACGGCACCAAGGAATTGTTGCACTAAGCTAAAGTAGCTATTCGGCCTTGGCCCTCCCGGCCATAGATGATCCACAACGGACCTCATGGCAAGTCCGGATAATCTATGGAGCTCGGCCCACTCGGCCATTTGCTCATTCAACAGCAGCGGACGGGCCGGAGCATGAAACTGTGACCAAAACAGTTTTTCCACTTCGTGATCTTCCCTATCCTTGAAGTACTCGGCCGCATTAGCAGCACTTACAGCCAAATCCACGTAGGCATCCGCAGAACTCCATAGCCGTTCCAGAGGTGCATACTTCGGATCCCCGAACTTAGTTCGCAACAAGAAGGGCTTCCCAGATACAATATCCGCAGCTTTATGCAGCTCCTCCTTCGTCGCTCTAATTTTGGAGCGGGTTTCCTTGGCAGCCACCCGAGCCTTTTCCAGGTCCGTCGCCTTCGCCCGGTTTTCTTCTTCAAGAAGCCGGTAACGGTCAGCAACATCTTTTAACTCTACAGCCATCTTGGCTATTTTTTCTTTGCTCTCGCAATGCGCGGCCTGTTCGGCCCTTAACTCTTCGGCCGCCTTTAAAGCGGCAGCATTGCTACTCCTTGCTTGCTCCTTGGCTCGGGCAAGCTCCGCCCGAAGGGTCTCCACGGTGGCAGCTCCATCTGCAGTCACAACATATTAAAGATACTGGCATCATGCTGCTCTTATTATGTGACAATCACCAGAAAAATCACCTACCCTGTGCCTCGTCAAGCCGCTTGTTAAGAAGCACGATGTCGGCATCTACCGCATCCAGTTGCCGCCTTAGTTCGGCAAACCCATCAGTCCGGCTAGCCACCGGAGCTTCAACCACCTGCAAATAAAGGCGGTCTGGTTATTACCTGGGACTATGATCCTCTGTTTGTCGCCGTTTTCGACGACAACCAGAGTCTCAGGGGCTACTATCTACACAGGGCACATCTAAAAATGTGCGGTACTGTAAACAATGTACATCATTTCGTGTACCTCAAAACCCGTCAGTAGACTCATAAAGGCTTCATGCAACCTGCTTTCGGCGGACGAAATCCTTTCAATCACCGTACCCATCAACGTGCGGTGCTCTTCTGAGATAGCCGCTTGCTCTAGCAGATCCCTCAGTACGTCCGACCGCACACCAGACGGCGCCGGACTCTTTTGATTGCTCTCTTCAGGAGCCGGATACTAAGGACTTTGGGTGGCCATAGGATTACCTTCTGGCCTTGCCGGATCAGGAGAAACCCTCCGCGACGACACCTCAGGGTCGCCCGCCTCGTGAGGCGGTGTGGCAGGGGGAGGCGTTTCGCTCTCCATCATCTCTGGAAGAAGATCCCCTGAAGACGAGCTCTGCTGAGAAGGGCTAAGATCCGAACTGCGAGATAAATGCTTCGACTATTTTCCTCAGAAGTAAAGCGAGATATTTTCATTATTAAGTACCCTTTTACTTACAGCTCGGTGGAGGGCTGATCCCCTTGAGGGCATAGTGCGGCGAGGGTATCCCCCAGGGCAGGACCCTCTGGCAGAGATTTCTTCCCCCGTTTGGAGACCATTGTCTCTGGGTCCTCAGAGGCGGTTCTCTTCCTTCCCTGGGGAGAGGAAGTTTCAGTTCCTCCTCCCCGGCTAACCTCCTATGCGGAGGCGCTATCCTCCTTGTTCCCCCCTTTATCTTCTCCTGAGGGCGCTTGACAAGGCGCGATCTCCAGCATCCTGGTTAGCACGGGATTTGGTGAGGTCTCAGGGAGGGGGGCCGGACACCTGATCAACTTTGCCTTCGCTATCCAATCCTGGTCAAAGAGCAGCTTTTTAGGGCAACGTTGCGATAATAAACAGACAGTGTGTTCAGATGCGGGGCTACTTACTTGGGTATCCGGGCGATTGCAGCTCAGACCTGCATCCTCAGTGATGTCTGGACACATTATTTGTGGTCCGAAGAACAATTTGTACATCTCTTCGTGCATCATGCCGAGGAAATGTTGAATAGCTTGCGGTCCTTCCAGGTTGAATTCCCACATGCGAAGGGGCCGGCGTTTGCAAGGCTGGACTTGACGAACTAGCATAACTTGCACTACCATAACCAGACTGAAATATCTCTCAAAGAGATCTCGGATACGGCTTTGCAGTATTGGCACGTCCTTGGCTGGACCCCAGATCAGCCCCCTGCTGATCCATGACGTCAGTTGTGGTGGGGGGCCTGAGCGAAAGGTGGGGGCAGCTACCCACTTGGCACTTCAGGGAGCTGTGATGTAGAACCACTCCCGCTGCCACAATCCGGACACCTCTGGGAAGCAACCCTTAGGCCATGGAGCGTCAGCGATTTTGCTTATTAAAGCGCCTCTGCATGCTGCGTGCTGCCCCTCGATCATCTTCGGCTTCACATCGAAGGTCTTGAGCCACAGGCCGAAGTGAGGGGTAATGCGGAGGAAGGCCTCACATACGACAATAAATGTCGAGATGTGAAGAAGGGAATCCGGGGCCATATCGTGAAAATCTAGCCCATAATAGAACATAAGACCCCTAACAAAGGGATCCAGAGCAAGGCCTAGTCCTCGGAGGAAGTGGGAGACGAACACGACACTCTCATTGGGTTCGGGAGTAGGGACGACCTGCCCTCGGGCAGGCAGCCGATGCGAAATTTCGGCGGTCAGATATCTGGCCTCTCTCAACCTCTTGATGTCCTCCTCCGTGACAGAGGAAGGCATCCACCGACCTTGAAGGTTGGATCCGGACATAGTTGAAGGTCCGAAGCACCTGACCTGAGTTTTGGGTGTTAGAACTCGAGGCGGGGGAAGGATTTGATTGAGCACGAGAGGGAAAAAAGAAAAAGCCTTGTCCCCTTTATAAAGAGGGTGAATATCAAGCGTCCTCCTCATGGCCGTTTGGGACTTGCCTAAGATCTAGGAGTCCTACCAATAGGCACGGTTGGGTTACCCACGCCCGTATTGATGAGAATCCCGTAATAAAGGGGACACGATCTCTGCTTCGACAAGACGTGCCAAGGAAACCGCCTCGCGAAACATGCTGAGATTGGTTATGAAAAACGATTCGAATAAAGACCTGGTTGTGGTGTGATGTCACACTACGGGGTACGTCAGCAGATTAGATTTATGGAAATATTATTCTCTCTACGGTGGTATGTGGAACTTGTTTCGTAGAGCCGGACACGATCCTCGTGTTCAAAATCTTCTATGAAGTATTCGGAGGAGGAACCCGCATTGCAATGCCGAAGACAATCCACGCGCCGTACTCATCGTCATTGAAGCCTGGTTCACGGGCTACTGAGGGAGTCCTGGATTAGGGGGTATCCGGACAGCCGGACTGTTGGACTATGAAGATATAAGATTGAAAACTTCGTCCCGTGTCCGGATGGGACTCTCCTTGGCGTGGAAGGCAAGCTTGGCAGTATGGTTATGTAGATCTCCTTCCTTGTAACCGACTCTGTGTAACCCTAGCCCCCTCCGGTGTCTATATAAACCGGAGGGTTTAGTCCGTAGGACCAACAACAACAACAATCATACCTTAGGCTAGCTTCTAGGGTTTAGCCTCTCTGGTCTCGTGGTAGATCAACTCTTGTACTACTCATATTATCAAGAACAATCAAGCAGGACGTAGGGTATTACCTCCATAAAGAGGGCCCGAACCTGGGTAAACATCGTGTCCCCTACCTCCTGTTACCATCCGCCTAGACGCACAGTTCGGGATCCCCTACCCGAGATCCGCCGGTTTTGACACCGACATGCTCCCACTCACTTTCTTGTAAATACAGGCTTCACCGCAAGTCTGTATAAAACTATATGATTTGATGAACTCATAACAGCATATATTCCAACTCTGAGATGTTTGCACTAGTCCATAGATGGATCGCTGGAGCTTGCACACTTTGTTAGCACCTTTAGGATTGACAAAACCTTCTTGTTGTATCATATACAACTCTTCCTTAAGAAATCCATTAAGGAATGCAGTTTTGACATCCATTTGCCAGATTTCATAAAATGTGGCAATTGCTAACATGATTCGAACAGACTTTTAAGCATCAATACGAGTGAGAAAATCTCATCGTAGTCAACACCTTGAACTTGCCGATTTTTTTTGACAATTGGAGCTTTGTAGATAGGAACACTACTATCAGCGTCCGTCTTCCTCTTGAAGATTCATTTATTCTCAATGGCTTGCCGATCAACGGGAAAGTCCACACTTTGTTCTCATACATGGATGCTATCTTAGATTTCATGGCCTCAAGCCATTTTGCGGAATCTGGGCTCATCATCGCTTCCTCATAGTTCGTAGGTTCGTCATGGTCTAGTAACTTGACTTCCAGAAAGGATTACTGTACCACTCTAGTGCGGACCATACTCTGGTTGACCTATGAGGTTCGGTAGTAACTTGATCTAAAGTTTCATGATCATCATCATTAGCTTCCTCACTAATTGACGTAGGAATCACTGGAACTGATTTCTGTGATGAACAACTTCCCAATTCAGGAGAAGGAACAATTACCTCATCACGTTCTACATTCCTCCCACTCACTTCTTTCGAGAGAACCTTCTTCTCTAGAAAGGATCCGTTCTTAACAACGAATATCTTACCTTCGGATTTGTGACAGAAGGTGTACCCAACAGTTTCCTTTGGGTATCCTATGAAGATGCATTTCTCCGATTTGGGTTCGAGCTTATCAGGTTGAAACTTTTTCACATAAGCATTACAACCCCAAACTTAAAGAAATGACGGCTTAGGTTTCTTGCTAAACCACAATTCATACGGTGTTGTCTCAACGGATTTTTAGACGGTACCCTATTTAACGTGAATGTAGTTGTCTTTAATGCATAACCCCAAAACAATAGTGGTAATTCGGTAAGAGACATCATAGATTGCACCATATCTAATAAAGTACGGTTATGACGTTCGGACACACAATTACATTGTGGTGTTCCAGGTGGCGTTAGTTGCGAAACTATTCCACATTGTTTCAAATGAAGACCAAACTTGTAACTCAAATATTTGTTTCCACTATCAGATCGTAGAAACTTTATTTTCTTGTTACGGTGATTTTCCACTTCACTCTGAAATTCTTTGAACTTTTCAAATGTTTCAAACTTCTGTTTCATCAAGTAGAGATACCCATATCTTCTCAAATCACATGTGAAGGTCAGAAAATAATGATACCCTCCGCAAGCCTCAACACTCATCGGACCGCATACATCGGTATGTTATTTACAATAAGTCAGTGGCTCGCTCCATTGCTCCGGAGAACGGAGTCTTAGTCATCTTTCCCATGAAGCATGGTTCACAAGCATCAAGTGATTCATAATCAAGTGATTCCAAAAGTCCATCAGCATGGAGTTTCTTCATGCGCTTTACACCAATATGACCTAGACGGCAGTGCCACAAATATGTTGCACTATAATTATCAACTTTGCATCTTTTGGCATCAATATTATGAATATGTGTATCACTACGATCGAGATTCAATAAACCATTTATATTGAGTGTATGACCACAGAAGGTTTTATTCATGTAAATAGAACAACAATTATTCTTTGAATTAAATGAATAACCGTATTGCAATAAACATGATCCAATCATATTTATGCTCAACGCAAACACCAAATAACATTTATTTTAGGTTCAACACAAATCCCGAAGGTAAAGGGAGTGTGCGATGGTGGTCTTATCAACCTTGGAATTACTTCCAACACACATCGTCACCTCGCCGTCAACTAGTCTTTGTTCATTTTGTAACTCCTGTTTCAAGTTACTAATCATAACAACTGAACCAGTATCAAATACCCAGGGGCTACTATGAACACTAGTAAAGTACACATCAATAACATGTATATCATATATACTTTTGTTCACTTTGCCATCCTTCTTATCCGCCAAGTATTTGGGGCAGTTTCGCTTCTAGTGACCATTTCCTTTGTAGTAGAAGCACTCAATTTCAGGCTTGGGTCTAGCTTTGGGCTTCTTCATGGGAGTGGCAACTTGCTTGCCATTCTTCTTGAAGTTCCTTTTCTTTCCCTTGCCTTTTTACATGAAACTAGTGGTCTTGTCAACCATCAACACTTGATGCTTTTCTTGATTTCTACCTTCACCGATATCTGCATCGTGAAGAGCTCGGGAATCATTTTACGTCATCCCTTGCATATTATAGTTCATCACTAAGTTCCAGTAACTTGGTGATAGTGACTAGAGAACTCTGTCAATCACTATCTTATCTGGAAGATTAACTCCCACTTGATTCAAGCAATTGTAGTACCCAGACAATCTGAGCACATGCTCACTGGTTGAGCTATTCTCCTCCATCTTGTAGGTAAATTACTGTCATAGGTCTCATACCTCTTGACACGGGCATGAGTCTGAAATACTAATTTCAACTCTTGGAACATCTTATATGCCCCGTGTTGTTCAAAACGTTTTTGAAGGCCCGGTTCTAAGCCGTAAAGCATGGTGCACTAAACTATCAAGTAGTCATCATACCGAACTTTGCCAAACGTTCATAACGTCTGCATCTGCTCCTGCAAAAGGTCCGTCACCTAGCGGTGCATCAAGGACATAATTCTTATGTGCAGCAATGAGGATAATCCTCAGATCTCGGACCTAGTCCGCATCATTGTTACTAAAATCTTTCAACATAGTTTTCTCTAGGAACATATCATAAATAAAACGGAGAAGTTATACGTGAGCAATTGATCTACAACATAGATATGCAAATACTATCAGGACTAAGTTCATGATAAATTTAAGTTCAATTAATCATATTACTTAAGAACTCCCACTTAGATAGACATCCCTCAATTCATCTAAATGATCACGTGATCCATATCAACTAAACCATATCCGATCATCACGTGAGATGGAGAAGTTTTCAATGGTGAACATCACTATGTTGATCATATCTACTATATGATTCACGCTCGACCTTTCGGTCTCAGTGTTCCGAGGCCATATCTGCATATGCTAGGCTCGTCAAGTTTAACTCGAGTATTCTGGATGTGCAAAACTGGCTTGCACCCGTTGTATGTGAACGTAGAGCTTATCACACCCGATCATCACATGGTGTCTCAGCACGAAGAACTGTCGCAACGGTGCATACTCAGGGATAAAACTTATACCTTGAAATTTTAGTAAGGGATCATCTCATAATGCTACCGTCGTACTAAGAAAAATAAGATGCATAAAGGATAAACATCACATGCAATCAAAATATGTGACATGATATGGCCATCATCATGTTGTGCCTTTGATCTCCATCTCCAAATTACTGTCATGATCTCCGTCGTCACCGGCATGACACCATGATCTCCATCATCTTGATCTTTACCAACGTGTCATCACATGGTCGTCTCGCCAACTATTGCGTTTGCAACTAATGCTATCGCATAGTGATAAAGTAAAGAAATTATATGGCGCTTGCATATTATGCAATAAAGAGAGAACCATAAGGCTCCTGGAAGTTGCCGATAACTTTAACAAAACATGATCATATTATACAACAATTTATATATCATCACGTCCTAACCATATCACATCACAACATGCCCTGCAAAAATAAGTTAGACGTCCTCTACTTTGTTGTTGCAAGTTTTACGTGACTGCTACAGGCTTCAGCAAGAACCATTCTTACCTATGGCATAAAAACCACAACGTGGTATAGTGATTGCTTTTTGATCTTTAGAAAGAATCCTGTTCATTGACTCCGATTCAACTAAAGTTGGAGAAACATACACCCACTATAGCCACATGTGTGCGAAGCACGTCGGTAGAACCAGTCACGCATAAGCGTACGCGTAATGTCGGTCTGAGCCGCTTCATCCAACAATACCGCTGAATCAAGAATCAACTAGTGACGGCAAGCAATATGTATATACTCACGCCCACAACTCCTTTGTGTTCTACTCGTGCATATAACATCTACGCATAGACCTGGCTCGGATGCCACTGTTGGGGAACGCAGTAATTTCCAAAAAATTCCTATGCACACGCAAGATCCATCTAGGTGATGCATAGCAACGGAAGGGGAGAGTATTGTCCACGTACCCTCATAGACCGACAGTGGAAGCGTTATAACAACGCGGTTGATGTAGTCGTACGTCTTCATGATCTGACCGATCCTAGCACCGAATGTACGGCACCTCCGCAATCTGCACACGTTCAGCTCGGTGACGTCCCACGAACTCTAATCCAGCTGAGGTTGAGGGAGAGTTTCATCAGCACGACGATGTGATGATGGTGATGATGAAGTTACCGACGCATGGCTTCGCCTAAGCACTACAACGATATGACCGAGGTGGAAATCTGTGGAAGGGGGCACCACAGACGGCTAAAACAATCAACTTGTGCGTGGGGTGCCCCCCTCCCCCGTATATAAAGGAGTGGAGGAGGGGGAGGGCCGTCCCTCTCATGGCGCGGCCAAGGGGGAGTCCTACTCCCGGTGGGAGTAGGATTCCCCCTTCCCTAGTTGGAGTAGGAGAGGAAGGAAGGGGGGAGAGAGGGAAGGAAAGGGGGCCGGCCCCCCACCCAATTTGGATTGGGCTTGGGGGGGCTCCACCTTGGCCGCCTCCTCCTCTCTCCCACTAAGGCCGAATAAGGCCCATACACTCCCCGGGGGGTTCCGGTAACCCCCTGGTACTCCGGTAAATGCCCGAACTCACCTGGAACCATTCCAATGTCCAAACATAGCCTTCCAATATATCAATCTTTATGTCTCGACCATTTAAAGACTCCTCGTCATGTCCGTGATCATATCCGAGACTCCGAACTACCTTCGGTACATCAAAACTCGTAATACCGATCGTCACCGGACGTTAAGCGTGCGGAGCCTACGGGTTCGAGAACTATGTAGACATGACCGAGACTCACTTCCGGTCAATAATTAATAGTGGAACCTGGATGCTCATATTGGTTCCTACATATTCTACGAAGATCTTTATTGGTCAAACCAAACAACAACATACATCATTCCCTTTGTCATCGGTATGTTACTTGCCCGAGATTCGATCGTCGGTATCTCAATACCTAGTTCAATCTCGTTACTGGCAAGTCTCTTTACTCGTTCTGTAATGCAACATCTCATAACTAACTAATTAGTCACATTGCTTGCAAGGCTTATAGTAATGTGCATTACCGAGAGGGCCCAGAGATACCTCTCTGATACACGGAGTGACAAATCCTAATCTTGATCTATGCCAACTCAACAAACACCATCGGTGACACCTGTAGAGCATCTTTATAGTCACCCAGTTACGCTGTGACGTTTAATAGCACACTAAGTGTTCCTCCAGTATTCGGGAGTTGCATAATCTCATAGTCATAGGAACATGTATAAGTTATGAAGAAAGCAATAGCAATAAACTAAACGATCATTTATGCTAAGCTAACAGATGGGTCTTGTCCATCACATCATTCTCTAATGATGTGATCCCGTTCATCAAATGACAACACATGTCTATGGTCAGGAAACTTAATCATCTTTGATTAACAAGCTAGTCAAGTAGAGGCATACTTGGGACACTCTGTTTTGTCTATGTATTCACACATGTACTAAGTTTCCGGTTAATACAATTCTAGCATGAATAATAAACATTTATCATGATATAAGAAAATATAAAGAACAACTTTATTATTGCCTCTAGGACATATTTCCTTCAGTAACATCATGTGAAAAAGTGAAATATTTCATGGTCATGCTAATAATATGTTGACACTAATATAGGTAGTACATTCATAAATTCATAGATCAAGATCCTATCTGCACTACATCTAATTAGCCACTCCTTGACAGAGATTCTCTCTACATTATCCAAGTATTAAGGTTGCATTCGCTTGAAAATAATTTTGAATGAATAGTAGGTGCATAGTTTCCTGCGGTAAGATCCTTTCAGGCCGTCCGATTCACGGGAATGACATTGTTGATTCCTCCCGAAAGGCCTTCTATCATTTAATTTTCATGGGAACAAGAACATCTAGCCCGATCTCATGTTTTCCTGGATGGTCGAGGCGAAGCACATGTTGAGACTAAAATATTGTCATACAACCAATAAACAACTCAATGGTGAGGCATAGGTTGGATTATTTGCATGCAGCTGCATACAGAATTTTGAATATACACTCTCAATCAAGTTTCCTTCAACAGTTGATATCTCTATCCGAACGCATGCCTCTTAGCATTTCCTACGTTTTTTATTCCTATGTTTTAAGACTACAATCTTTCTCCATTCTACATTTTCCACGGATTCTCTGGTTTAGATTCCTATGGCCCGATCGGGGCTTGAGTATAAAATGGACAATTGGCTTAAGTAAAATGTCATATTATTGATGTCGTCATTTCATTAGATGCCTTACACAAACATTTATCGTTAGTGATAATAATATAATGCAAGTCTTTTTCATTTACCATCACCATCGTAGATTACTTGCTAGATTAAACTCCACTAACGGACACCTTTGCCACTAGTAATTACTCATCTAAATTGGCTAAGAGACCATAAATAACCAGAGACAGTTATGCATATGTAAATTAAACATGGGATATCAAAACAATCTGAACATAAATAAAAATTTCATCGCACTATCAATATCACCACTACACCAGATGTACCATAATGATGATAGACAGCTCATATGGCCATTGTATTGATCAAAAAAAGGTAGAGATTACATCTAAACTAATGTCATCAACATGTAGTTCATGAGATGGACTACTCACAACTCATAATGAAACAATGATGATTGATGTTGATGAAGATGAGGATGAATTTCCCCTCCAATAGAATAACAAATCATGGCTGAAATGAAAATTGTCTCGAAACGCACAATGGCGATGAAGAAAAAATGATTGGTAAATATGATGGGGTCTAGGTGTATATAAAGCACCGTGGTTAAGGGAAAGTTTCGAGGCGCCCTTTGTAGGAGCCCTATGGTGCCTAGGGTGGACGCCCGAGGCCTTTCATGCAGTTGTCCTTCTGCATTCTAAGACCCTCAAACTTTTCTAGATCTTTTCGAGGTCCATAGGTATTTTATTTATCTAATAAGAAAGGCAGATTACAGGATCTGACGTTGGACACTAAATTAATAAACTACTCCATCCGTTTACAAATATAAGATGTTATAACTTTGTTCAGAACCGGAGGTATATAGACACATTTTAGTATGCTTGTTCACTTATTGTCAGTCCATATGTAGTTTATATCAAAATACACAAAACACCTTATGAGCGGAGGGAGCACTGTTGAATAAATTTCAGAAATGTTGCATGAGTGAAGGATAATACGCATAAAACATACATAAATTATAGACATGTTTAGAACATATCAATCCCAACCAATCCAAAACAAAAAAATTAGACCCGGATTGAGAAGAGACACTTGAACATGTCGTGTGCAGATTATTCTAGAACTTGTTTACAAAGTAGGCAAAGTCCATTTGGTCATCCCTGCTGATGCATCCGAGGACCACAACTGGTTTCCTATCTCCTAATAAGCCAAGCAAAAATAAAAGTAAAAACTGATCATGGGTGGAACCCAAGCTTGTTAGCATACTACAAATGACCATTCTACATAGAATAAGAATTAGACGAAATTGACATGTCAATGGCACCGTGGAATGTGATATAAATCAGATAATGTATTTTATAGTATTGCTGTCTTTTCTTTTTTCTTTTTTTAAGGGGAAATGCTGTCTTTTCATGCTGCAGCTAGTCATGAATGGTCAACTTAGGAGTACAATAAGTTGCCAGTTGTATCTTGTCGTGTTACGAGTCGACGTACTTTAGTGATCTGAGATCTTATATTTCTTTCCAGATGGAGTACTAATGAACACTAAAATTTAGTAAGATGTGAGTGTTTACATATATCTTTTTTGTGTGTGTGTGGAAAGTTTATAGTACATCAATAGCCGGACCCCATGTAATGATGCAAGTACTCAAGCAATGCACTTGATTATCCGTCGTTCCACCTGTGTGGCCGTGGGAGGTAAAATCCTCCTCTCCTTCCACCGTCGTTTGAACGGCACACCTGTGCGGCACTCCGCGATCGGCTGGACATGACAGCGAGTGGAGCTAATCATACATTCAACTATAGCAGCTTCACATCATCACCTAATTACGCGGCGAAGAGACCTGGAGGGCAGGGGATCAAACATTCCAATATTCTTTCAGTTTGGATTACGGCGAAGCGGACGGTGGGCCAATAGGGCCATCGACGAGACGGCACTGGCACATCGGCGCCGGATAACTGATCCGGTTAGCAGCAAGTTGAGCGGCAGCCATCAGAAAAACGGGTTCCAGGGCCTTTCCGCATCATTGCTCGCACCTGATCGGCGTCTCGCTTGTACTACGTGCGTTTGTCTCGTGCCGAGTCGGGTGTGACGAGACCTTTGTGCGCGCCTCATCAACGTCCGGCAGGGGAGGTCATGGGGCGCCAGCGGTGGGGGTGGGGGCTTTCGGCTCTTTTATGACGGGTGTACCGTACTGCCGTGTACGTGACGCCTGGGTGATCCATCGGTCGGCCGCGTCCCTTGGCATGTGGGCTCTTCTCTACAAGATCACAACGGCCGTCTGCGCATTTATCTTCTGGTACAGTGCCCATGGCTTGGAAGCTTCTGGTCCCATGCATTCATGTCGTAAGCTCAGCTTGCTACTGTGGCTTTGCTTTTGACCGTACTACTAGGTTGCGTGAGAGCGGTGGCAATGGACGGGAGCCATGGACTTTTTTTGGCTCATGGACTGGACTCATCCGTGGGTTGACAGTAGCTGGGCTACCGCAGCATGAACATGTCCTTTGAGATGTAGAAAGTATTGGAAATGCCAATCGGAAAATAAAGAACCTGGGTACCAGCGCACCTTATATGCAAAAAAAAAAATTAGTAATTTAAAAAAGTTCAAAAAAATTTAAATCTTTTTGGTATCAAACATGATCAAGTATTGTAGTCGTACAAAAAGATTCATTCGAGAATGACTTTCGTTGCATCCTGTGTCGAAGATTTGACACAAAACGCTATATACAAGTACTATATACACTATATTGTTGTCATAAATTTGTCTTTTTTGCCCTGAAGTCAACTGAAATCATTTCTTGCCCAAACTTTTTGTATGAGTACAAAACCTAATCATCTTCAATTCGAACAAGATTTGAAAAATTTTAAACTCTTTTTGAATTACTAATTTTTTTGCGCATATAGGATGCGCGGGTACCCGAGAGCACCAAGTTCCCGTCCAGGGCCAATCTATATTTTCTTCTCATTTTCTTATGGAGTCGGCCTTGGCGTGGTTATAGTAATAACCCAGATATAGAAAAATGAGGCTCCAGGCTTTAAGGGAGCAACTAATCAAAGAGCACTTCCTGGGGAGCCTTCCCAAGGGTCAGTCGCGTGCTCGCAGCCACCTCACGTGTCGCGCTCTGGGCGCTTCCTGCGGATTTTTTTCACGTGTTTTCGTTTTTAGATGTTTTTTTGGTTTTTCCAGCTTTTCTTAGGTTTTGGATAAAAAAATGGCGTGGAAAAACATGTTTTTTCTCCATCCATGAGAGGTACGGATTTATTTCTCGTAGAGTCACGGATTTGTTTCTGCTCAAGGCATGACCGTGTATCTTCCAAAAGGAAAAAAATATGTTTTTTGTTTGTTTGTGTACCACAAGAGGTAAGGATTTACTTCTCCTGGAGGCATGGATTTGCTTCCGCAAGGAGTACGACCGTGCCTCTCGAAAGGTAAAAATGTGCTCCTGGTTTGATTTTTTTCGTAAAAAATATATTTGTCGAAACCTATCAACATGGGATCTAATTTTAAAGATCTCGGCGCGAGGAATCGAAGGGTGAAAATGGTTCGAGATTTGGAAGATCTCGACACGAGGAATCCAAGGGTGAAAACGATTCAAGATTTGGACGCACGGTTTGAGAGATAATATGTTTTGAATAAGACTAGCCACAATGGGTAGTAACATAAACTAGTAACATGCATATGTTACTAGTCTATGTTACTACCTTTATAGTGGGGAGTAACATGTGTGTAGTAACATGCAACACTCCATTTATTAGGTTATGGACTCATCTTGCCTTGATATGTGTGATGTTACTTATACTACTAGTAATTAGCTATGTTACCACTTTGCTCTTTTTCTTTATTTATTGCTTGTCACATCATCTATTTTATCTAGATATGTATGATGTTATTATCTATGTTATTTCCATTGTGGATAGTCTAAATGAATGTACGAAAAGAGAAAGAACTTCTGGGTTACGACAAGTGGTGTGGGGGTGATCTTTGTAAAGAGTGATCTTTAACTATTGATTTCGTTGATTTTCACACCAAATGCATACGAACGACGGGAGCTGTGCATCAGCCTAGTTCCTATTCCGCGCCTTAAGCGTATACCATAATCGCTAACCAGCGCACACTATCCACTACTACATGTATTTCAACGGGCTGGCCCATGTAGGTCCTTTATTCATTGGTTTTTCTCGGAAACCTTTCCAATGATTGTACTGGCGGTTCTTCTGGGTGGTTTTTCTCCTGGTTTTCTTAGCATAATTTTGCTAGTTTTCGTCTTCATTTTTTATTTTACGTTTTCTTCTTCTTCTTCTTCTTCTTCTTCTTCTTCTTCTTCTTCTTCTTCTTCAGATTTTGGTTTTAGTTTTCTTTTTTATTTCTTGCTTCATTTTTCCTTTTTATGAAATTCCTGAACCTTTTCAATTTCTTTTCCTTATTCCAAGTTTCTGTGAATTTTCTTTCAAATCCGTTAACTTGTCTCAAATTCATTAATTTTTTTCAAATCTTTATTTTTTTACTTCATATTTTTTATTTTGTGAATCGTTTTCAAATTATTAAAATTTCCAAGTTGTGAACTTTTTTTCGTAAAATTGTGTTTATTCTAAAAAAACCTTGAACTTTTTTTTGTCAAACTCATGAACCTTTTGAAAATCCATGAATCTTTTTCAGACTCGGATATTTTCTAAATATTCTATTTTTTTCTCAAATAGTAGGTGGCCAACAGATATGGTCAAAGGTTAATGGCTAGCCGGTCAACAGTATGCCCTTTTCAGCTTTTTTCGAATCCATCATTTTCTTTCTATTTTTTGAACTTTTTTATATTTTGAAGTACTAGCATAAGAGAGCAGGGGGCAGAAAAAATGAACGAAAAAGCAAATTATAGCGAATGACTTATGATACAGTTTTTTTTTTGAGACAAACTTACGATACAGGTGAACAAGCGAAAGGAGCAGTAGTGGGACGAGGCCCCGTACGATCTTTTAGTGTGTGCCAAGAGAGTTTCCACGCGCTGACAGCGTTGCATAGGACCGCTCATAAACCAGGGCAGCTCCTATTTACCGCACTATGCGTTGGCGATCGAGCCAGCGTGCGCCCCCTTTTGGGCCGGCACATGCGTGGAGTGGGACGTGCTCTGTTTTTTTTCATTTCATTTTTTCCTTTAACATAACTAGGGGATTTCAAACAAGTTTAGAATTTCAGAAAAATGTGAATTTTCACAAAATGTTCAAGAAATCATAAAATGTCCGTGGATTTAAAAAATGTTCATGATTCTGAAAAATGTTTGCATATTAAAAAAATGTCTGTAAATTAAAAAAATGTTTGAAAATTCAAAATATTGTTCTTGATTTTTATTAAAATGTTCACAAAAATCAAACAGTGACCGTGAATTACAAAAAGTGTTCGTCAATTCGAAAAATGTTCATTACTTTCAATAAATGTTTGTCATACAAAAAATATTGATGAATTTAAAAATTGTTCCTAGATTTCAAAAATGTTCACTGATTCAAAAAACTTTCTTGAGTTTCAAAAATGTAAAATATTCAAACAAAATTTGCTCATGAATTAAAAAAGTTAATGATTAAAAAAATGTTTCCAAATTTGTAAAAGCTAGATAATACCCCTCGCTTTGTTGCTGTACTTGTTACGTGTTCCTGTGGCTATAATAAGTATCTCAATATTTCCATGATTAGAATGCATAGCTAACATGAAATGTGATGAGACTTTTCCCGTGATAATTCAAGATAATATAACTTGACTACGTTGTAAGTGTACCAGAGCAAGAAACAAAGAGATACCATGTTCATGGGCGAGTTCAGGATGTTAATGCACTTACTAGAGATGGCATGGTTCCTAAGTAGGACAAAAAAATGTATATACATTTTACGTCTTATTTAATTGGCTGACACCACCATATAATAATAAAACCAAAGGCCAAATAGAGCGGGTCATGCATGATCCTCTCAACAGAGGTAGACCTTTTAGTCTAGAATTATTATTACCACCAGAACAAAAAATAGTGATATCTTCATAGTGGAAAATTAATATGCATTACCAAAAATAAATTTGATAAAACATTTGATATGGCTCCATTTCATTAGAACCTTGAGTAATTTGTCAAGTGAATGCGTAGGTTTGAAGAGATAATATCCAACTGCTAGCCTTAGAGAAGATTGTTTGATTGTAGCTACGCATGCACGTTTGAAAATTGATAACAATTCTTATTCCTGCAAAGATAAAGAATAAAATGTTGAGGAACACAGTATTTCAAAAAATTTACCAACGATCACGCAAGATCTATTAGGAGATACATAGAAACGAGAGGAGGAGAGTGTTGTTGGAAATATGCCCTAGAGGCAATAATAAATTAGTTATTATTATATTTCCTTGTTCATGATAATTATCTTTATTCATGCTATAATTGTCTTATCCAGAAATCGTGATACATGTGTGAATGATAGACACCAACATGTCCCTAGTAAGCCTCTAGTTGACTAGCTCGTTGATCAACAGATAGTCATGGTTTCCTGACTATGGACATTGGATGTCATTGATAACGAGATCACATCATTAGGAGAATGATGTGATGGACAAGACCCAATCCTAAACATAGCATAAGATCGTATAGTTCGTTTGCTAGAGTTTTTCCAATGTCAAGTATCCTTTCCTTAGACCATGAGATCGTGTAACTCCCGGATAACGTAGGAGTGCTTTGGGTGTACCAAACGTCACAACATAACTGGGTGACTATAAAGGTATACTACGGGTATCTCCGAAAGTGTGTTGGGTTGACATGGATCAAGACTGGGATTTGTCACTCCGTATGACGAATTGGTATCACTGGGCCCACTCGGTAATACATCATCATTATGAGCTCAAAGTGACCAAGTGTCTGGTCACGAGATCATGCATTACAGTACGAGTAAAGTGACTTGCCGGTAACGAGATTAAACAAGGTATTGGGATACCGACGATCGAATCTCGGGCAAGTAGCATACCGATTGACAAAGGGAATTGTATACGGGGTTGCTTGAATCCTCGACATCGTGGTTCATCCGATGAGATCATCGAGGAGCATGTGGGAGCCAACATGGGTATCCAGATCCCGCTGTTGGTTATTGACCGGAGAGCGATCTCGGTCATGTCTACATGTCTCCCGAACCCGTAGGGTCTACACACTTAAGGTTCGGTGACGCTAGGGTTGTAGGGATATGTATATGCAGTAACCCAAATGTTGTTCCGAGGCCCGGATGATATCCCGGACGTCACGAGGAGTTCCGGAATGGTCCGGAGGTAAAGAATTATATATAGGAAGTGCTATTTCGGCCGTCGGGACAAGTTTCGGGGTCACCGGTATTGTACCGGGACCACCGGAAGGGTCCCAGGGGTCCACCGGGTGGGGCCACCTGCCCCGGGGGGGCACATGGGCTGTAGGGGTGTGCGCCTTGGCCTATATGGGCCAAGGGGACCAGCCCCAAGAGGCCCATGCGCCAAGAGATAAGGAAAGGAAGAGTCCTAAAGGGGGAAGGCACCTCCTAGGTGCCTTGGGGAGGATGGATTCCTCCTTTGGCCGCCGCCCCCCTAGGAGATTGCATCTCCTAGGGTCGGCGCCCCCCTAGGCTGCCTATATATAGTGGGGGGAAGGAGGGCCTCTAATACCACGCCTTTGGTGCCTCCCTCTCCCTCTCCAACACATCCTCCTCCTCCATAGAGCTTGGCGAAGCCCTGCCGGAGTACTGCAGCTCCATCACCACCACACCGTCGTGCTGCTGCTGGAGCCATCTTCCTCAACCTCTCCTCCCCCTTGCTGGATCAAGAAGGAGGAGACGTTACGCTGACCGTACGTGTGTTGAACGCGGAGGTGCCGTCCGTTCGGCGCTAGGATCTCCGGTGATTTGGATCACGTCGAGTACGCCTTCCTCATCCCCGTTCTTTGAATGCTTCCGCGCGTGATCTACAAAGGTATGTAGATGCAATCCGATCACTCGTTGCTAGATGAACTCCTAGATGGATCTTGGTGAAACCGTAGGAAAATTTTTGTTTTCTGCAACGTTCCCCAACAAGTGTGTCTACGTACCCTCGTAGACCGAAAGCGGAAGCGTTTACTAATGCGATTGATGTAGTCGAACGTCTTCGCGATCCAACCGATCCAAGTACCGAACGTACGGCACCTCCGGGATCAGCACACGTTCAGCTCGGTGACGTCCCTCGTACTCTTGATCCAGCTGAGGCCGAGGGTGAGTTCCGTCAGCATGACGGTGTGTTGACGATGATGATGAAGTTACCGACGCAGGGCTTCGCCTAAGCACTACAACGATATGATCGAGGTGTATATCTGTGGAGGGGGCACCGCACATAGCTAAAAGATCAACTTGTGTGTCTTTGGGGTGCCCCTTGCCTCCGTATATAACGAAGGGAGAGGGAGAGGCAGCTGGCCCAAGGGCGGCGCGCCAAGGTGTGGAGTCCTACTAGGACTCCCTAGTCCTAGTAGGATTCCACCTCCCACACGGAGTAGGAAAGGGGGAAGGGAGAAGGAGAAGGAAAGGGGGGCCCTGCCCCCTTCTCCTAGTCCTAATCGGCCTCCTTCCCAAGGGGTGGTGCACCAGCCCCTTGTGGGCTGGTGTGCTTCCCTCTTATGGCCCATAAGGCCCATAACTTTTCCTGGGGGGTTCCGGTAACCTTCGGGTACTCCGGAAAAATGCCCGAACCACTCGGAACCATTCCGATGTCCAAATGCAACCTTCCAATATATGAATCTTTACCTCTCGACCATTTTGAGACTCCTCGTCATGTCCGTGATCTCATCCGGAACTCCGAACAAACTTCGGTACATCAAATCACATAACTCATAATACAAATCGTCATCGAACGTTAAGCGTGCGGACCCTATGGGTTCGAGAACTATGTACACATGACCGAGACACATCTCCGGTGAATAACCAATAGCGGAACCTGGATGCTCATATTGGTTCATACATATTCTAGGAAGATCTTTATCGGTCAAATCGCATAACAACATACGTTGTTCCTTTTGTCATCGGTATGTTACTTGCCCGAGATTCGATCGTTGGTATCATCATACCTAGTTCAATCTCTACCGGAAAGTCTCTATACTCGTTCCGTAATGTATCATCCCGTGACTAACTCATTAGTCACATTGATTGCAAGGCTCATAGTAATGTGCATTACCGAGAGGGCCCAGAGATACCTCTCCGATACACGGAGTGACAAATCCTAATCTCGATCTATGCCAACTCAACAAACACCATCAGAGACACTTGTAGAGCATCTTTCTAATCACCCAGTTATGTTGTGACATTTGATAACACACAAGGTGTTCCTACGGTATTCGGGAGTTGCATAATCTCATAGTCTGAGGAACATGTATAAGTCATGAAGAAAGCAATAGCAATAAACTAAACGATCATAGTGCTAAGATAACAGATGGGTCTTGTCCATCACATCATTCTCTAATGATGTAATCCCGTTCATCAAATGACAACACATGTCTATGGCTAGGAAACTTAACCATCTTTGATTAACGAGCTAGTCAAATAGAGGCATACTAGGGACACTTTGTTTGTCTATGTATTCACACATGTACTAAGTTTCTGGTTAATACAATTCTAGCATGAATAATAAACATTTATCATGATATAAGGAAATATAAATAACAACTTTATTATTGCCTCTAGGGCATATTTCCTTCAGTCTCCCACTTGCACTAGAGTCAATAATCTAGTTCACATCGTCATGTGATTTCACACCAATAGTTCACATCTTTATGTGATTAGTTCACATCTTCATGTGACTAATACCCAAAGGGTTTACTAGATTCAATAATCTAGTTCACATCGCTATGTAATTAAAACCCAAAGAGTTATCATGTTTTGCTTGTGAGAGAAGTTTAGTCTACGGGTCTGCAAAATTCAGATCTGTGTGTATTTTGCAAATTTCTATGTCTACAATACTTGCTACCTCTTGAGCATGCATTGGTTTTCCCTTGAAGTGGAAAGGGTGATGCAGCACAGTAGCGTAAGTATTTCCTTCAATTTTTGAGAACTAAGGTATCAATCCAGTAGGAGGTAACACACAAGTCACCTAGTACTTGCACAAACAAACAAGAACCTCGCAACCAACGTGATAAAGGGGTTGTCAATCCCTTCACGGTCACTTATGAAAGTGAGATCTGATAGAGATAATAAGATAAATATTTTTGGTATTTTTATGATATAGATTGGAAAATAAAGATTGCAAAATAAATGATAATAGAGATAGCAAGTTGATATGGAAATAATATGATGGAAGATAGACCCCGGGGCCATAGGTTCCACTAGTGGCTTCTCTCAAGATAGCAAATTCTACGGTGGGTGAACAAATTACTATCCAACAATTGATAGAAAAGCGAATACTTATGAGAATATCTAGGCATCATCATGTATATAGGCATCACGTCCGCGACAAGTAGACCAAAATGATTCTGCATCTACTACTATTACTCCACACATCGACCGCTATCCAGCATGCATCTAGAGTATTAAGTTCATAAGAACAGAGTAACGCATTAGGCAAGATGACATGATGTAGAGGGATAAACTCAAGCATTATGATATAAACCCCATCTTTTTATCCTCGATGGCAACAATACAATACGTGCCTTGCGGCCCTTGCTCTCACTAGGAAAGGACACCGCAAGATTGAACCCAAAGCTAAGCACTTCTCTCATTGCAAGAACGATCAATCTAGTAGGCCAAACCAAAATGATAATTCGAAGAGACTTGTAAAGATATTTAAATCATGCATAAAAGATTCCAGAGAAGAATCAAATATTGTTCATAGATAATCTTGATCATAAAACCACAATTCGTCGGATCTAGACAAACACACCGCAAAAAGAATTATATCGAATAGATCTCCAAGAGAATCGAGGAGAACTTTGTATTGAGATCCAAAGAGAGAGAAGAAGCCATCTATCTAATAACTATGGACCCGAAGGTCTGTGGTAAACTACTCACACATCATCGGAGAGGCTATGGTCTTGATGTAGAAGCCCTCCGTGATCGATTCCCCCTCCGGCAGAGCGCCGGAAAAGGCCCCAATATGGGATCTCATGGGTACATAAGGTTGTGGTGGTGGAAATAGGGTTTCATGGTGCTCCTGGATGCTTTCGGGGTATATGGGTATATATAGGAGGAAGAAGTACGTCGGTGGAGCTGCAAGGGGCCCACGAGGGTGGGGGCGCGCCTACCCCCCTGGGCGCACCTCCCTGCCTCGTGGCCTCCTCGCTTCTTTCTTGATGTCCACTCCAAGTTTCCTGGATCATGTTTGTTCCAAAAATAACTCTCCCGAAGGTTTCATTCAGTTTGGATTCCGTTTGATATTCCTTTTCTGCGAAATACTGAAATAGGCAAAAAAACGGCAATTTGCACTGGGCCTTTGGTTAGTAGGTTAGTCCCAAAAATAATATAAAAAGGTAAATTAAAGCCCATTAAACATCCAAAACAGATAATATAATAGCATGGAACAATCAAAAATTATGGAGACGTTGGAGATCCAGTTGCGAATAAACCTTCTGAGACACAGTCCAAGCGTCGGCGCCCTAAACGCCGCTCTAAGCCCCGTCGCTCAAATGATGGCACCACCGGCACTGGAGAAAATAGTACTCCGGGCGACGCCGAAAACAATGAAGACCCTGTCGGGGCCGCATCTGAACAGGAGGAACAAGACAACGGGCAAGATAACCCTGATAAACAGGCCATGCCCAATGACCCAGATGATGATAGTCATCGCCCAGTATCCGAGGATGATGAGAGCCTCAGCACCCCACCACCTCGCAAAAACAAGGTCAGAACAGCTCAGGACCATACATACGACCTTCGGCAGGAGCTGGACAGTAGAGTAGAACACACCAGATCAATCTACGGATCGCGAGGACGCTTCCTGACTCGGGATGACGCCTACCTATTCGGACATGACAAACCTAGTCACACTCGGGCTGATAAACGCAGACGGACTCCATCGGAGGTGCGCCATGATGTGGCCTGATATAGAGGCGCCGCACACCCTCTCTGCTTCACAGATGAGGTGCTGGATCACGAATTTCCCGAGGGGTTCAAGCCTGTCAATATTGAATCATACGACGAAACAACCGATCCTGCAGTATGGATTGAGGACTTTATTCTCCACATCCACATGGCTCGCGGAGACGACCTCCACGCCATCAAATACCTCCAACTAAAGCTAAAAGGGCCAGCTAGACACTGGTTGAATAGCCTGCCCGAGAATTCCATCGGCAGCTGGGAGGACTTGGAAGAGGCCTTCCTTGACAACTTCCAAGGTACATATGTCCGGCCACCCGATGCCGATGACTTAAGCCACATAGTTCAACAACCTGGAGAATCGGCCAGGAAATTCTGGACTAGGTTCCTAACCAAAAAGAACCAGATCATTGACTGTCCGGATGCTGAAGCCCTAGTGGCCTTTAAACACAACATCTATGACGAATGGCTAGCACGCCATCTCGGCCAAGAAAAGCCGAAGTCCATGGCAGCCCTTACGACACTCATGACCCGCTTTTGCGCAGGTGAGGAAAGCTGGCTGGCTCGTAGCAAAAACACAGCCAGTGAGGCAGGCCCCTCCGAGGCCAAGAACAGCTCCGGCAAGCTCCGGGGCAACAGACACAAACGCCGAAGTAATGGCGACAACACCGATGACACCACCGTTAACACCGGATTCAGCGGCTCCAAGTCCGGCCAGCGAAAGAAGTCCTACAAAAGGAACAATGAGGGACCATCCAGTCTGGATCGCATACTCGATGTCCGTGCCAGATACATGGTACCCCAGATAAACAAGCCAATCACACCAACAGAGACTGTTGGGTTTTCAAACAAGCTGGCACGTTAAATGCCGAAAACAAAGAAAATGGATCACAAAGTGAGGACGAGGACGAAGAGCCCCGTCAGCCGAACACTGGAGCAAGTCAAAACGGTGAACATGATATACACTACGCACATCCCCAAAAGGGAGCGCAAGCGAGCACTTAGGGACGTCTACGTGGTAGAGCCAGTCGCCCCAAAATTCAATCCGTGGTTGTCATTCCTAATTACCTTCGATCGCCGAGATCACCCAACTAGTATCCGGCATGGCGATTCAACCGCACCCAATCATCGACGGATTTCACCTAACACGAGTCCCAATGGACGTCGGTAGCAGCCTCAACCTGCTCTATCAGGATACAGTGCGGAAGATGGGCATTAATCCCTCACGAATCAAACCCGCAAAGACTACCTTTAAAGGAGTCATACCAGGCGTTGAAGCCCGCTGCACGGGCTCAATCACGCTGGAGGTGGTCTTCGGTTCTCCGGACAACTTCCGAAGCAAGGAGTTAATCTTCGATATCATCCCCTTCCGCAGCGGCTACCACGCACTACTCGGACGAACCGTGTTTGCTAGATTCAACGCGGTGTCACACTACGCTTATCTCAAGCTGAAGATGCCCGATACGCGCGGCGTCATAACAATCAACGGAAACATAGAACGCTCCCTCCGGACAGAGGAGCCGACCGCCGCCCTAGCAGCAGAGGTACACAGCGGCCTTCTCAAGCGACATCATAGTCTGGCTGCCGAGCCCCGGGACATCATTAAGAGGGTCCGGACTACACTGCAACAGGACAGCGCGACTCGTCAAGAGCTCGATTAGCAATTTGGCCTCCTTCCCAATCCCGCTGAGGTAGTGGCATTCATACCACGCGTCCATAACTGCGCACTCAAAATTCCATGTGCATCGATGGAGGCACAAGCTATCCCGGGATCCACGGTTCGGCTAGACTGATCCCGGACACACATATAACTTTACTATCTTCTTTTCCCTTGTTTCAGGTTTATCTTATGGGGGCCTCCTTCGACGGCCTGATTAATGATACCGTCAAAGGATAAACACACCGGATTGACACGGAGCACATGCGTACATGGGAAGCCCTAGAGGCTAAACCCTTTTCAGGACCCACGCGCAGCTCGCCTTCGGGTATGGCATGTCAAATAGCCGGTTGCTTATTGCATTATTTTGTACTAATGTGCTTGGACGCATTAACCCAACTATAATGGAAACAATTCATGATCCAAGTTCAAGGGCTCCAGATCCTATCTCTGTTCTCCCTCTGTTTTCCTTTAAATTACTTATTTTCTAGCAACCGTACACTCTGGTACGTTTCATATTTGCCAGGGGCTTCCCATTGCCCCACGATACGGCAACAAAGTCTGAACAATCCTTAAAGATAAGTTCGGCACCCCGAATTTAGCATTATATGCATTGGCTCCGAATCATGTCTTTGGTCAATAGTTGGGTTGCCCGGCTCCTGTGCTTGCTACCCTACGTTCCGCTAAATCGGGTAGGGTAGTAAAGGGAGAACTACTACGATTGTGCCCTAGCCTTGACCAGATGAGCACCTCAGTAGAGAAAGCCGAAAACTGACTGTCGTGATACGGTGAGAGCCGGTCAGCTGTTTGAGGGTTACAAATCGTTGGAGATTTTTTCCGCATTATGCGAAAGATCGGCACTTCCCGATCACATGCTGACAGCACCCTGGCTTGAAGCAGGGGCTGCGTCCATGCTTTATTATAAAACTCATGTGGCTAAGTGAGGGCGTTTAAGCAGTAATAGTCTGATTGCCTTGTTCGTTGCGCTAAACAACTCCTTCAAGGACCATATAATTGGATCAAGATTGTTTAGATTCCATCCCGAACACCTCCGTACTACCTACGTGAGGGCAGAAGCCGACGACTGGCCAACCCTCAGATTACATACAACACGGCAGCACAGGAGGAAACAATTAAAGCATAACAAAATTACATCACAAAACAGGCTTTGTTTTTTATAATACAAGGCAAAGGCAACACAAATACATTTATTCAAATACAACATCCTACGAACATTGTGCTGCCGCAAGGCAAGACCCCTCCAGGACATCTGCAAAATACCGTTCGGGTGTGCGGTTCTCCTTGCCCTCCGGTGGCCCTTTGGTCACCTCGACGGCGTCCATCTTCGCCCACCACATCTTGCAACGGGCGAAGGCCACGCAGGCACCTTCAATGCAGGCCGAGCACTTGACGACGTCCAGCCGAGGACAGGCGTTCACCATCCGCCTCACGAGTCCGAAGTAGCCTCCTGGCATAGCTTCAGCTGGCCATAGCCGGATTATGAAATCCTTCATGGCTAGTTCGGCCACCCTATGCAGGTCCACCACCTGTTTCAGCTGATCGGTGAAGGACACGGGATGCTCTGGCGCCGCATACTGCGACCAGAATAGCTTCTCCGTAGAACCCTTCGGCTCGATAGAACTCCGCGGCATCTGATACACTGCGTGGTAAATCCGCAAAAGCTCCTGGAGAACTCCGAACCCGGGTTAGTAAAAGGTACTGCTTCTCCGCATACTTGCTTTGCATCTTAAATGCCTTACCCGCCGTGATCTTCTTGGCCTCCTAGATCTCCTGGAGGGTGGCATGTGCCCATTCCGTGCGGTCTCCATGCTTTGACGAGCCTTGGTGAGTTCGGTCCCTTGAACCGACGCATCATGCCCCAAGGCTTCGCATTTCTTGACCGCATCCTGGAGCTCCTACTGGACTTCTTTGATCCGGGCCTTGAGCTTCTTACGGGCGACTTGCTGCTGCACAGCCTTCTCCTCGGCCTCGCCCAGGACCTTCCTTAGGGCCTCGACCTCGGTTGCAGCTCCTGCACATATCACGACACTGCGGTCAATATGCAGCGCCTATCCTTTCCGAACACATGGCAAGTTGTCACTCACCTTGCTTCTCCTGGAGCCGAACCTTAACCTCGCCGAGCTCGTTCTCGGTTCGCTCCAGCCTCTGCCTCAGTTCAGAGAATTCGGCAGCATGCGAGGTTACGGCCAACAACGACGCCTGCTTATTCATACATATTACGTTAGTCTCCTATAACAAAAGATTGATCCTCTGTCCGGTTCTTCTTGCCAAACACCAGACAGTGTCTCAGGGGCTACTGTCTACACGGGGTTTTTCTCTTTCTTACCTCGAAACCTGTCAACAGGCTGCTGCAGGCTTCATCAGTCCACCCTTGGCGGACTGAATCTTCTCGATCACTGCACCCATAAGGACACGGTGCTCATCCATGACGGAGGCGCCTTGAAGCGCCTCCATCAGGTTATCCGGTGCCCCTGGATGGACAGGGGCCACCGGTGGAAGCGGCACACCCCCTCCTTCAAAGGGGGCTGCTCGCCTGACTCCAGAGCCATATGGGCTTCCAGAATCGTATTTGGCTGAGGGCCGAATTGGATGCGGCCCTCTTTGTCAGTCTCCATGGGGATCGGCTCCTCCATGTGTCCGGTAGTGGAGGCCTCGCCTTGTGGCGCCTCCCGGACGGTGTCCTGGGCTCCTCCCCGGTTTGGAGGGGTCCTTCGGGATAACACTTCGGTGTCGTCCCTGGCCCCGGGGGAATAAGTAGGCGGTGGCGACATGCTCGCCATCTCCGACGGAGCCAACGAACCTCCAGATGAGGATCGCTGGATAAGGTGGCAGGCTGGACTGCAATAGTATGATTAACCGTGTCAAGATAATGAAGAGAAAGGGACGGATGCGCGCATGAGCGAGCCATGTCACTTACGATGCGGCCTGGGGCTTAGTATGGGGGCATCGTTCCGGACTGCTGTCAACGTCCCACGCGGTGTTGATCGCTGGGGTGCCCTTCCCCTTCTTAGGCGTTTCTGCCTCCGGGTGCGCCGAATCCGCCCTCTTCTTCTTCCTCTCCTCAGGGGGAGGATTGTTTTCGTCCTCCTCCTCTTCCTCGCCATTTTCCTCAGGGACAGAGGAATGAGCTTCGTCGTCTTCGGACGTCACGTTCGAAGTACCCTTGCGACGGGGGCCACTCTTGGCCCCCTTGGCCTTCTTCTTGGCCTTCTTCTCCGGCGCCTTATAAGGCGTCGGCACCAGCATCTTCGCTAGACACGGGATGACCGGTTCTTCAGGTAGTGGAGCCGGACACTGGATCCGCTTCGCCCTCTCCATCCAGTCCTGAAAAAGCAACAATAAAAGCTCAGGCATCATCCCTGAGACAAACAAGTGGAGAATGCATCAAAAGAGACATACCTCGCTAGCAAGGTGTTTAGTGTTGTGCCCGTGATCTGAATCTGCGGCCGGCGGTTTCTCGTTGCCCTTAAAGAGAAACTTCCATGCACCTTTGTGAGTAGTCTCGAAGAGCCTCACCAGGGTCTGGTGCTTCTTCGGGTTGAACTCACACAGAGGATGGCTTCGGCGCTGGCACGGAAGGATCCGGCGAACTAGCATCACCTGGATCACATCAACGAGCTTGACGTTCTTGGTTACCATGCTTTGAACGCGCGTCTATAGCGGTATCACCTCGTCAGGGGAACCCCAGTCCAGACTCTTCTCGACCCAGGAGGTGAGTCGCATGGGAGCGCTAGAGCGGAATTCGGTAGCTGTGGCCCAGGTGGTACCGTGAGGTTCTGTGATGTAGAACCATTGCTTCTGCCACTCCTTTACCGTGTCCACAAAAGTGCCTTTGGGCCAGGAGACGTTGGACAGCTTGCTCACCATGGCTCCTCCGCACTTCGCGTGCTGGCCATCCACCACCTTCGGCTTCACATTAAAAACTTTGAGCCACAGCCCGAAGTGGGGTTGGATGCAGAGGAAGGCCTCACACACGACGATATACACCGAGATGTTGAGGAAGGAATTCGGGGACAGATCATGGAAATCTATCCCGTAATAATACATCAGCCCGCGGACGAAAGGGTGGAGTGGAAACCCTAGACCACGGAAGAAATGGGGGATGAACACTACCCTCTCGGTGGGCTTCGGCGTGGGGATGACTTGTCCCTCGGTCGGCAGGCGGCGAGTGATCTCCTTCGCCAAGTATCCGGCCACCCGAAGCTCCGTAATGTTCTCCTCCTTGACGGAGGAGACCATCCACTTGCCCTGACCTCCAGATCCGGACATGGTTGGTTGAGTGGAAAGGAGATGAGAACTTGGGCGCTGGAGCTCAAGATTGGAAAGGCGGAGACAGTGAGAGGGCGTGAGAGAGGAAGAGGGAATCCTTATCCCCTTATAAAGGCAACGAATATTAAACGCCTCCTTGCTCGACTTAAGATTCGCCTATTCCCAAGGGCTATATAAAGCGGCATGGTTGGGTTACCCATGCCCGCATTGATGAGAATCCCGTGATAAGGGGACACGATCTCTATTTTGACAAGACGTGCCAATGGCAACCGCGTCTCGAGACGTGGGTCGTCGAAACATGAAAGCGGTTTGGAATTGTGACCGGGCAGACGTGATGTCATGTTATAAAAAGCTGTCAGCAGATTAGATTCGTGTAAAAATATATTCTCTGTGCGGTTATGTATGGTGTGTGTGACAGGTCTGGATACTATCATCGCATCTGAAGACTATCTTGAAATTCGGATAGAAGGGAACCCGCCTTGCAATGTCGAAGACAATCTGCGCGCCGGACTCCTCGTCATTGAAGCCAGGTTCAGGGGCTACTGAGGGAGTCCTGGACTAAGGGGTCCTCGGGCGTCCGGCCTGTTATCCATGGGCCAGACTGATGGGCTGTGAATACATGAAGGCCGAAGACTATACCTATGTCCGGATTGGACTCTCCTTGGCATGGAAGCAAGCTTGGCAACCGATTATGAAGATTCCTTCTTATGTAACCGACTCTATGTAAACCCTAGATCCCCCTGGTGTCTATATAAACCGGAGGGGTTAGTCCGGAAAGGATATATTCATTACCATAGTCATACAGGTTAGACTTCTAGGGTTTAGCCATTACGATCTCGTGGTAGATCAACTCTTGTAACACTCATATTCATCAAGATCAATCAAGCAGGACGTAGGGTATTACCTCCATAGAGAGGGCCTGAACCTGGGTAAACATCGTGTCCCCCGTCTCCTGTTACCATTGATCCTAGACGCACAGTTCGGGACCCCCTACCCGAGATCCGCCGGTTTTGACACCGACAGTGGGTGTGCATCCAACTTGCTTGCTCACGAAGACCCAGGGCATTTTGAGGAAGCCCATCATTGGAATATACAAGCCAAGTTCTATAATGTAAAATTCCCACTAGTATATGAAAGTGACAACATAGGAGACTCTCCATCGTGAAGATCATGGTGCTATTTTGAAGCACAAGTGTGGTAAAAGTATAGTAGCATTGTCCCTTCTCTCTTTTTCTCTCATTTTTTGGGCCTTCTCTTTTTATGGCCTTTCTCTTCTTTTTTTCTTTTTTTTCGTCCAGAGTCTCATCCCGACTTGTGGGGGAATCATAGTCTCCATCATCCTTTACTCACTTGGGACAATGCTCTAATAATGATGATCATCACACTTTTATTTACTTACAACTCAAAAATTACAACTCGATACTAGAACAAAATATGACTCTATGTGAATGCCTCCGGCGGTGTACCGGGATGTGCAATGAATCAAGAGTGACATGTATGAAAGAATTATGAACGTGGCTTTGCCACAAATATGATGTAAACTACATGATCATGCAAAGCAATATGGCAATGATGTAACGTGTCATAATAAACGGAACGGTGGTAAGTTGCATGGCAATATATCTCGGAATGGCTATGGAAATGCCATAATAGGTAGGTATGGTGGCTGTTTTGAGGAAGGTAATTGGTGGGTTTATGGTACCGACGAAAGTTGTGCGGTACTAGAGAGGCTAGCAATGGTGGAAGGGTGAGAGTGCGTATAATCCATGGACTCAACATTAGTCATAAAGAACTCACATACTTATTGCAAAAATCTATTAGTTATCGAAACAAAGTACTACGTGCATGCTCCTAGGGGGATAGATTGGTAGGAAAAGACCATCGCTCGTCCCCGACCGCCACTCATAAGGAAGACAATCAATAAATAAATCATGCTCCGACTTCATCACATAACGGTTCACCATACGTGCATGCTACGGGAATCACAAACTTTAACACAAGTATTTCGTAAATTCACAACTACTCAACTAGCATGACTCTAATATCACCATATTTATATCTCAAAACAATCATCAAGTATCAAACTTCTCATAGTATTCAATGCACTTTTTATGATAGTTTTTATTTTGCCCATCTTGGATGCCTATCATATTAGGACTAATTTTATAGCCAAAGCAAATTACCATGCTGTTTTATAAGACTATCAAAATAATATAAGTGAAGCATGAGAGATCAATAATTTCTATAAAATAAAGCCACCACCGTGCTCTAAAAATATATAAGTGAAGCACTAGAGCAAAATTTTCTAGCTCAAAAGATATAAGTGAAGCACATAGAGTATTCTAATAAATTCCGATTCATGTGTGTCTCTCCCAAAAGGTGTGTACAGCAAGGATGATTGTGGTAAACTAAAAATCAAAGACTCAAATCATACAAGACGCTCCAAGCAAAACACATATCATGTGGTCAATAAAAACATAGCCTCAAGTAAAGTTACCGATAGACGAAGACGAAAGAGGGGATGCCTTCCGGGGCATCCTC